>NW_028164941.1:0-145000 GCF_964263955.1 Coregonus lavaretus
CACTGTCGGGATCCATTTCGAAGTCTTGACAGCCAGACAGCCACTGTTGTTACTGTTCTAAGGGGCCCTATCTATTTTTGACAGGGCTTGAATAGAGTGGTCGATGTGTTTGAGCCGTTAGATTGAAGGGAAATTAATTGATATTGTGTGAACCACTTTGTTGAACCGCTTGCTCTTTGGGGTTGAGGCAAGGGTACTTTAAAAGCACTTCCAGACAGCCATGGATGTAAAAAGTGATGTGTAAATTGAATTTGATAGATCCAGATGGATTTATTTATATTTGCACGTCAACTGTTCGGGAAGAGCCGACTTGACGTGACTTTAGGTCTATAGGATAGTACCCAGGGAACTAGATATCTAGCCCTGTCAACAGACAGACCAGTAATTCCCTTGTCTCTGATCTGTAGAATACAAAGACGAGGAGGCCCTCATCCCCAAGAACTCCTCTGTCATCATCAGAAGAATACCCATCGGAGGAGTCAAGGCCACAAGCAAGATATATAACGTGTAAGTACATATACAGTGCATTCTGAAAATATTCAGACCCCCTTCCCTTTTTCCACATTTTAACGTTACAGCCTTATTCTAAAATGGATTAAATTAAATAAAAATCCTTATCAATCTACACTCAATACCACATAATGACAAAGCGAAAACAGGTTTTTAGAAATGTTAGCAAATTTATTGAAAATAAAAAAACAGATACCATATTTACATAATGATTCAGACCCTTGAAATTGAGCTCAGGTGAATCCTGTTTCCATTGATCATCCTTGAGCTGTTTCTACAACTTGATTGTGGTAAATTCAATTGATTTGACATGATTTGGAAAGGCACACTCCTGTCTATATAAGGTCCCACAGTTGACAGTGCATGTCAGAGCAAAAACCAAGCCAGGAGGTCGAAGGAATTGTCCGTAGAGCTCCGAGACAGGATTGTGTCGAGGCACAGATCTGGGGAAGGGTAGCAAAACATTTCTGCAGCATTGAAGGTCCCCAAGAACACAGTGGCCTCCATCGTTCTTAAATGGAAGAAGTTTGGAAACCACCAAGACTCTTGCTAGAGCTGGCCTCCCGGCCAAACTGAGCAATCGGGGGAGAAGGGCCTTGACATTGAATATCCCTTGTGTAAGGACACCCAGTCACTACAAAGATACAGGCGTCCTTCCTAACTCAGTTGCCGGAGAGGAAGGAAACCGCTCAGGGATTTCACCACGAGGTAAATGGTGACTTTAAAACAGTTAGTTTAATGGCTGTGATAGAACTGAGGATGGGTCAACAACATTGTAGTTACTCCACAATGCTAACATAAATGACAGAGTGAAAAGAAGGAAGCCTGTACAGAATACACATATTTAAAACATGCATCCTGTTTGCAATAAAGCACTAAAGTAAAACTGCAAAGCAGTACTGGACTTTGTGCAAACTGGAAACCTCATATCCTGAGGCCGCATTTATTGTACCTGGGGACTTTAATAAAGCAAATCTGAGGAAAACACTACCGAAGTTCTATCAACACATTGCCTGCAGGCAAAACGTCAGTACAGAGAGAATGTGGAGTCAAGGCTGTATCACCGCCTGGTACGGCAAACTGCACCGTCCATAACCGCAGGGCTCTCCAGAGGGTGGTGCAGTCTGCCCTCCAGGACATCTTCAGCACCCGGTGTCACAGGAAGGCCGAGAAGCCACCGGAGCCACGGCCTGTTCACCCCGCTATCATCCAGAAGATGAAGCCAGTACAGGTGCATCAAAGCTGGGACTGAGAGACTAAAAAACTGCTTCTATCTCAACGCCATCAGACTGTTAAATAGCCATCACTAGCCGGCCTCCACCCAGTACCCTGCCCTGAACTTAGTCTCTGTCACTAGCCAGACCTCCACCCAGTACCCTGCCCTGAACTTAGTCTCTGTCACTAGCCGGCCTCCACCCAGTACCCTGCCCTGAACTTAGTCTCTGTCACTAGCCGGCCTCCACCCAGTACCCTGCCCTGAACTTAGTCTCTGTCACTAGCCAGACCTCCACCCAGTACCCTGCCCTGAACTTAGTCTCTGTCACTAGCCGGCCTCCACCCAGTACCCTGCCCTGAACTTAGTCTCTGTCACTAGCCGGCCTCCACCCAGTACCCTGCCCTGAACTTAGTCTCTGTCACTAGCCGGCCTCCACCCAGTACCCTGCCCTGAACTTAGTCTCTGTCACTAGCCGGCCTCCACCCAGTACCCTGCCCTGAACTTAGTCTCTGTCACTAGCCGGCCACCACCCAGTACCCTGCCCTGAACTTAGTCTCTGTCACTAGCCGGCCTCCACCCGGTACCCTGCCCTGAACTTAGTCTCTGTCACTAGCCGGCCACCACCCAGTACCCTGCCCTGAACTTAGTCTCTGTCACTAGCCGGCCTCCACCCGGTACCCTGCCCTGAACTTAGTCTCTGTCACTAGCCGGCCACCACCCAGTACCCTGCCCTGAACTTAGTCTCTGTCACTAGCCGGCCTCCACCCGGTACCCTGCCCTGAACTTAGTCTCTGTCACTAGCCGGCCACCACCCAGTACCCTGCCCTGAACTTAGTCTCTGTCACTAGCCGGCCTCCACCCGGTACCCTGCCCTGAACTTAGTCTCTGTCACTAGCCGGCCACCACCCAGTACCCTGCCCTGAACTTAGTCACTGTCACTAGCCGGCCACCACCCAGTACCCTGCCCTGAACTTAGTCTCTGTCACTAGCCGGCCACCACCCAGTACCCTGCCCTGAACTTAGTCTCTGTCGCTAGCCGGCCTCCACCCAGTACCCTGCCCTGAACTTAGTCTCTGTCACTAGCCGGCCTCCACCCAGTACCCTGCCCTGAACTTAGTCACTGTCACTAGCCGGCCTCCACCCAGTACCCTGCCCTGAACTTAGTCACTGTCACTAGCCGGCCTCCACCCAGTACCCTGCCCTGAACTTAGTCACTGTCGCTAGCCGGCCACCACCCGGTTACTCAACCCTGCACCTTAGAGGCTGCTGCCCTATGTACATAGACGTGGAACACTGGTCACTTTTAATTTAATAATGTTTACATACTGTTTTACCCGTTTTGTATGTATATAATGTGTTCTAGTCAATGCCGTTGTATTCAACTATTGCTGTACATACAGTGGCTTGCGAAAGTATTCACTCCCCCTTTGGCATTTTTCCTATTTTGTTGCCTTACAACCTGGAATTAAAAGGGATTTTTGGGGGGGTGTGTATCATTTGATTTACATAACATGCCTACCACTTTGAAGATGCAAAATATTTTTTAATGTGAAACGAACAAGAAATAAGAACAGAACTTGAGCGTGCATAACTATTCACCCCCCCCCCCAAAGTCAATACTTTGTAGAGCCACCTTTTGCAGCAATTACAGCTGCAAGTCTCTTGGGGTATGTCTCTATAAGCTTGGCACATCTAGCCACTGGGATTTTTGCCCATTCTTCAAGGCAAAACTGCTCCAGCTCCTTCAAGTTGGATGGGTTCCGCTGGTGTACAGCAATCTTTAAGTCATACCACAGATTCTCAATTGGATTGAGGTCTGGGCTTTGACTAGGCCATTCCAAGACATTTAAATGTTTCCCCTTAAACCACTCAAGTGTTGCTTTAGCAGTATGCTTAGGGTCATGTTCCTGCTGGAAGGTGAACCTCCGTCCCAGTCTCTAATCTCTGGAAGTTCATATTATGTCAAGAACAGCTCAAATAAGCAAAGAGAAACGACAGTCCATCATTACTTTAAGACATGAAGGTTAGTCAATATGGAACATTTCAAAAACTTTGAAAGTTTCTTCAAGTTCAGTCACAAAAACCATCAAGCGCTATGATGAAACTGGCTCTCATGAGGACCGCCACAGGAATGGAAGACCCAGAGTTACCTCTGCTGCAGGGGATACGTTCATTTAGAGTTACCAGCCTCAGAAATTGCAGCCCAAATAAATGCTTCACAGAGTTAAAGTAACAGACACATCTCAACATCAACTGTTCAGAGGAGACTGTGTGAATCAGGCCTTCATGGTCGAATTGCTGCAAAGAAACCACTACTAAAGGACACCAATAAGAAGAAGAGACTTGCTTGGGCCAAGGAACACGAGCAATGGACATTAGACCGGTGGAAATGTGTCCAAATTTGAGATTTTTTGTTCCAACTGCCGTGTCTTTTGTAAGATGCAGAGTAGGTGAACGGATGATCTCTGCATGTGTGGTTTCCACCACGGAGCATGGAGGTGTGATGGTGTGGGGGTTGCTTTGCTGGTGACACTGTCAGTGATATATTTAGAATTCAAGACACACTTAAGCAGCATGGCTACCACAGCATTCTGCAGCGATACGCCATCCCATCTGGTTTGGGCATAGTGGCACTATCATTTGTTTTTCAACAGGACAATGACCCAACACATTTGAATGGGGATTAGTGTTGGGTTTAAATATTGCAATACTTTAACTTGTATGCGGTACAAATCACATTATTATGTAATATAATGTATACTCCTCTTAAGAGTATGAATTAGGCTGTTTTTGAGAAGGTTTGAATCCTAAGTAACCTGCCTACACATTGTTGGAAGTACAATAGACCAACATTGCTACTGCAGTAGGTCAACGCTGTGTGTTTTGAAAACCTTGGTGGAGCATGGGTGGAGTAGACATTGTGGCGCTCGTGAGAATTTTCCTTTTTTCGGCTTCAGACCAATGCCTACTTCTCACTTAAAACATTTTTTGTTTGTTTGTTTTTTTAAACGTACAGTAGGCCTGTATATTTTGTTCAAAGTATATCAGTTAACATTGTGACATTTTTTAATGGCACTTCCTGATGTGGCATCAAGTGATGGAGGAAGCGGTGAGTCGGGGGCCATTTTAGATTATTTAGAATAGTTTCCAAAGTGAGGAGATCTGGATGGTTTGTACGACCTGAGAACTGTCAGTTGGGCTATTCAAATACGTTCTGTTGGACTGCAGCTCTGCTCTCAGCCCCCCCCCTGCTCTGCTCTTGCGTGACACCAGCTGCAGGGGGCTGTGGAGCTGCGGTGGCGGGTCTGGTCTGAGGAAGCCGTGCTGCGGTGGCGGGTCTGGTCTGAGGAAGCCGTGCTGCGGTGGCAGGTCTGGTCTGTGGAAACGAATACTCTAGTGGCAGGATATGTGGTGCAATGCTTCATAATCACTTTTATTTGCCTATTTATCATAACTGCTTAGCATTTTTTTATTTTTTATTTTACAGCTCCACAAATTCAGTTAACATTGACTCTCACCAACAAACCGATCACCCATCTAAGGCCCTTGGATACAGACAGACAGATCCACTGACATTTCAGGGCAAAAGTAGACAGAATATGACTCTACCTGAGATTACTAGGTCATATAAGGTCTTAACTCTGTGTTTCAGATGTGTCATTTCTAACAGACCAGAATATGGCCAAGAGAGGGGCCGCCCACCAAAACTCACAGACCAGGCAAGGAGGGCATTCAACAGATAGGCAACAAAGAGACCAAAGATAACCCTGAAGGAGCTGCAAAGCTCCACAGCGGAGATTGGAGTATCTGTCCATAGAACCACTTTAAGCCGTACACTCCACAGAGCTGGGCTTTACGGAAGAGAGGTCAGAAAAAAGCCATTGCTTAAAGAAAAAAAATAAGCAAACACGTTTGGTGTTCGCCAAAAGGCATGTGGGAGACTCCCCAAACATATGGAAGAAGGTACTCTGGTCAGATGAGACTAAAATTGAGCTTTTTGGCCAGTTTGAGACGTGTCATTTCTAACAGACACAACAAGGCCTAACAGTTTGAGACGTGTCATTTTGGGATTTCGGGCTCAAACAAGTTCTGAATCCTGTCTTTTTCTAGACTGACTAGTTAACTCGGAAGTTAACGTCTGGAGAAGAGCGTCTGAATGACAAACATTAATTTAACCCTCTGTCTCTCTCCTGTATCTCTCTGTTCCAGTGAGCATTCTTCAGACCACAATCACTACCCCGTCGGACCCTCCAAAGCAGAGCATTCTTCAGACCACCACCACCACTACCCCGTCGGACCCTCCAAAGCAGATCATTCTTCGGACCACCACCACTACCCCGTCGGACCCTCCAAAGCAGTATGTAACAAACAACCCCACCTCTCACACACACACACACACACCGCCGCACGTGTGCTAAATGTCTTGTCATACCATTCTAGTGTTGTCATGTTTTTTTAAATGTATACGCTGCTTGCTCAGAGTACCACGTCCTCCTGATTGGGCTCACACCGAGGCTCCGACCCCAGGACCTCAGGAGTCTCTTACCAGTCGGTGTGGGGGCCCCACTTCAGGCACCGCCCTCCTGGAGTCTCTTACCAGTCGTTGTGGGGGCCCACTTCAGGCACCGCCCTCCTGGAGTCTCTTACCAGTCGGTGTGGGGGGCCCCACTTCAGGCACCGCCCTCCTGGAGTCTCTTACCAGTCGGTGTGGGGGCCCCACTTCAGGCACCGCCCTCCTGGAGTCTCTTACCAGTCGGTGTGGGGGCCCCACTTCAGGCACCGCCCTCCTGGAGTCTCTTACCAGTCGGTGTGGGGGCCCCACTTCAGCCACCGCCCTCCTGGAGTCTCTTACCAGTCGGTGTGGGGGCCCCACTTCAGGCACCGCACCGCCCTCCTGGAGTCTCTTACCAGTCGGTGTGGGGGGCCCCACTTCAGGCACCGCCCTCCTGGAGTCTCTTACCAGTCGGTGTGGGGGCCCCACTTCAGCCACCGCCCTCCTGGAGTCTCTTACCAGTCGGTGTGGGGGCCCCACTTCAGGCACCGCCCTCCTGGAGTCTCTTACCAGTCGGTGTGGGGGCCCCACTTCAGGCACCGCCCTCCTGGAGTCTCTTACCAGTCGGTGTGGGGGCCCCACTTCAGCCACCGCCCTCCTGGAGTCTCTTACCAGTCGGTGTGGGGGCCCCACTTCAGGCACCGCCCTCCTGGAGTCTCTTACCAGTCGGTGTGGGGGCCCCACTTCAGGCACCGCCCTCCTGGAGTCTCTTACCAGTCGGTGTGGGGGCCCCACTTCAGCCACCGCCCTCCTGGAGTCTCTTACCAGTCGGTGTGGGGGCCCGCCCTCCTGGAGTCTCTTACCAGTCGGTGTGGGGGGCCCCACTTCAGGCTGAGGACTAGGTTCCACACATCCCCTTTTGTGTTACACCAAAGTTGCAGTCGGCTTCTGGTTGTTTCCAAAAAACCAACGGGGGTTTCATTGACTTTCACCCATCTGCGGTTTTTAAAATGGCGGTCGGTGCACCGTGTACAGTGTTTTTCATATTGACATCAGCCTGGGATTGTTAGTTGATACATCTGTTGTACAGACCTGTGTATGATCGAACAGTGACTACGTTTTACATGGACACTAATCATTAGATATTAAACTGTGTTGGGGGGGGGATACGGAATTATATTTTACAGTGCCTTCAGAAAGTATTCAGACCCCTTGACTTATTCCACATTTTGTTGTGTTACAGCCTGATTTCGAAATGGATTAAATATATATTTTTCTCACCCATCTACAAAGTGAAAACACGTAAAAAAAAAAAAAATGTTTGCAAATGTAAATGCTGAAATATTTAATTTACATACGTTTTCACACCCCTGAGTTAATACTTTGTAGAAGCGCCTTTGTCGGCGATTACAGCTTTGAGTCGTCTTGGGTATGTCTGGATCAGCTTTGCACATCTGGATTTGGGGATTTTCTTCCTTGTAGATTTTTTTTCAAGCTCTGTTAAGTTAAATGGGGAGTGGCGCTGAACAGCAATCTTCAAGTCTTTCAACATATTTTCAATGGGATTGAAGTCAGGGCTTTGGCTGGGCCTCAAGGTCTTTTCACATTCTTTTTCTGAAACCATTGCTTTGGCTGTATGCTTGGGGGTCATTGTCCTGTTGGAACGTAAATCTTCTAAGGTCGTTTGCTCTCTGAAGCAGGATCTCATCAAGGATTTGCCTGTATCTGGGCCCCATTCGTTGCTCTCTCCGTTCTTACCAGTCTCCCCCGCCGCTGAAAAGCATCCCCATAGCATGATGCTGCCACCGCCGTGCTTCACGGTAGGGAATGGTGTTAGACGGGTGATGAGCACCGCCTGGTTTTCTCCAGACATGGCGCTTTGCATTTCAGGCCAAAGAGTTTCTGATTTCTGTCTCATCAGGACCACGGAATCTTTTGCCTTTTATGATCTGAGTCTTTCACAACTCCAGGCGTGTCGTGCCTTTTTCTCAGGAGTGGATTCCCGTCTGGCCGTTCGACCCCATAATGCCCATATTGGGGAAGTGCTGTATGGCCGTTCGACCCCATAATGCCCATATTGGGGAAGTGCTGTATGGCCGTTCGCCCCATAATGCCCATATTGGGGAAGTGCTGTATGGCCGTTCGCCCCATAATGCCCATATTGGGGAAGTGCTGTATGGCCGTTCGCCCCATAATGCCCATATTGGGGAAGTGCTGTAGAGACTGTTGTCCTTCTGGCAGTGTTCTCCCGTCTCAGCCAAAGAACTCTGTAGTTCTCTCAGTGGTCATTGGGTTCTTGGTCACCTCCCTCACCCTTTGATCGGACGGCCAGCTCTAGGCATTCTGGGTAGTTCCATATCTTTTTCCATTATCCCAACGATGGGAGACCACTGTGCTCTTGGTTAACTTTCAACACTCTTAGACATGTTTTATACCCTTCTCTAGATACAGAGCCTTCAGAAAGTATTCAGACCCCTTGACCAATTTGCAAGTCGCTCTGGATAAGAGCGTCTGCTAAATGACTAAAAATGTTGACTTATTCCACATTTTGTTGTTACAGCCTGAATTCTAAATGGGTCAAATATCATGTCTCACCAATCTACAAACAATACCCCCAAAAATGACAAAGTGAAAACATGTTTAGAAATGTATTGAAAAATGAAATACAGATCTCATTGAAGCAAGTATTCACAACCCCGTTGCTATAGATGGGATAGCTGACAATGTCACACAAACTGCTTCAATGGGAAGTCCGGGAGTTGTTGTCGATTCTGACTGGCAAGATGGCTACCGGGGAATCGTAAGTGGAGCTATAGTGTCCATGTCGTCAACAATCTAAACCAACCCAGTCTTTTTAGTTCATCTTTTGATCATCCTTGAGATGTTACTTCAACATGATTGGCGTCCGTCCACCTGTGGCCAGTTCAGTATTCACACCCCTAGACTTTTTTTTCCACATTTTGTCGTATTACAGCCTGAATTTAAAATTTATTAAAGTTGAGATGTTTGTGTCACTGGCCTACACACAATACCCCAATAATGTCAAAGTGGAATTATGTTTTGGGGGGAATTTTTACTCATTAATTAAAAATGTTATGCTGAAATGTCATGAGTCAATAAGTATTCAACCCCTGGCAAGCCTAAATAAGTTCAGGAATAGAAATGTGTCACGTAAGGTGCATGGACTCACACTGTGTGCAATAATAGTGTTTAACATGATTTTATTATTTAATAATAGTGTTTAATATGATTTTTGAATGACTACCTCGTCTCTGTACCCCACACATACAATTATATGTTAGGTCCCTCAGTCGAGCAGTGAATTTCAAACACTGACTCAACCTCAAAGACCAGGGAGGTTTTCCAATGCCTCGCAAAGAAGGGCACCGATTGGTAGATGGGTAAACATGAAAAAAGCAGACATTAAACATCCCTTTGAGCATGGTGAAGTTATTAATTACACTTTGGGTGGTGTATAAATACACCCAGTCACTACAAAGATACAGGCGTCCTTCCTAACTCAGTTGCCGGAGAGGAAGGAAACCGCTCAGGGATTTCACCATGAAGCCAATGGTGACATTAAAACAGTTACAGAGTTTAATGGCTGTGATGGGAGAAAACTGAGGATGGATCAACAACATTGTAGTTACTCCACAATACTAACCTAATTGACAGAGTGAAAAGAAGGAAGCCTGTACAGAATACAAATATTCCAAAACATGCATTCGGTTTGCAACAAGGCACTAAAGTAATACTGCAAAAAATTTGGCAAAGCAATTAACTTTTTTGTCCTGAATACAAAGTCTTATGTTTGGGGCAAATCCAATACAACACGTTACTGAGTTCCACTCTCCATATTTTCAAGCATAGTGGTGGCTGCATCATGTTATGGGTATGCATGTAATCATTAAGGACTGGGGAGTTTTTCAGAGCCCAGACTTGAATCCCATTGAAAATCTGTTGAAAGACTTGAAGATTGCTTTTTAAGCTCCGCTCCCCATCTAACTTAACAGAGCTTGAGAAAATCTGCAAGAAAGAATGGGATTAATCCCCAAATCCAAATGTGCAAAAGCTGATACAGCCATACCCAAGACGACTCAAAACTATAATCACCGCCAAGTATTGACTCGGGTATGAAATACTTATGTGAATTAGATTTCTGTATTTAATTTGCAATACATTTGCAAACATTTCTATGAACATGTTTTCACTTTGTCATTATGGGGTATTGCGTGTAGATGGATAATGAAGAAAAAAAATCAATTTAATCCATTTTGAATTCAGACTGTAACACAACAAAATGTGGAATAAGTCAAGGGGTCTGAATACTTCCTGAAGGCACTGTATATATCCATATGGAACAGGAAGCCACTGTATATATCCATATGGAACAGGAAGCCAGTGTGTATATATCCATATGGAACAGGAAGCCAGTGTATATATCCATATGGAACAGGAAGCCAGTGTGTATATATCCATATGGAACAGGAAGCCAGTGTGTATATATCCATATGGAACAGGAAGCCAGTGTATATATCCATATGGAACAGGAAGCCAGTGTGTATACAGTGGGGGAAAAAAGTATTTAGTCAGCCACCAATTGTGCAAGTTCTCCCACTTAAAAAGATGAGAGGCCTGTAATTTTCATCATAGGTACACGTCAACTATGACAGACAAATTGAGAGAAAAAAAATCCAGAAAATCACATTGTAGGATTTTTAATGAATTTATTTGCAAATTATGGTGGAAAATAAGTATTTGGTCACCTACAAACAAGAAAGATTTCTGGCTCTCACAGACCTGTAACTTCTTCTTTAAGAGGCTCCTCTGTCCTCCACTCGTTACCTGTATTAATGGCACCTGTTTGAACTTGTTATCAGTATAAAAGACACCTGTCCACAACCTCAAACAGTCACACTCCAAACTCCACTATGGCCAAGACCAAAGAGCTGTCAAAGGACACCAGAAACAAAATTGTAGACCTGCACCAGGCTGGGAAGACTGAATCTGCAATAGGTAAGCAGCTTGGTTTGAAGAAATCAACTGTGGGAGCAATTATTAGGAAATGGAAGACATACAAGACCACTGATAATCTCCCTCGATCTGGGGCTCCACGCAAGATCTCACCCCGTGGGGTCAAAATGATCACAAGAACGGTGAGCAAAAATCCCAGAACCACACGGGGGGACCTAGTGAATGACCTGCAGAGAGCTGGGACCAAAGTAACAAAGCCTACCATCAGTAACACACTACGCCGCCAGGGACTCAAATCCTGCAGTGCAAGACGTGTCCCCCTGCTTAAGCCAGTACATGTCCAGGCCCGTCTGAAGTTTGCTAGAGTGCATTTGGATGATCCAGAAGAGGATTGGGAGAATGTCAGATGAAACCAAAATATAACTTTTTGGTAAAAACTCAACTCGTCGTGTTTGGAGGACAAAGAATGCTGAGTTGCATCCAAAGAACACCATACCTACTGTGATGCATGGGGGTGGAAATATCAAGCTTTGGGGCTGTTTTTCTGCAAAGGGACCAGGACGACTGATCCGTGTAAAGGAAAGAATGAATGGGGCCATGTATCGTGAGATTTTGAGTGAAAACCTCCTTCCATCAGCAAGGGCATTGAAGATGAAACGTGGCTGGGTCTTTCAGCATGACAATGATCCCAAATACACCGCCCGGCAAACGAAGGAGTGATTTCGTAAGAAGCATTTCAAGGTCCTGGAGTGGCCTAGCCAGTCTCCAGATCTCAACCCCATAGAAAATCTTTGGAGGGAGTTGAAAGTCTGTGTTGCCCAGCGACAGCCCCAAAACATCACTGCTCTAGAGGAGATCTGCATGGAGGAATGGGCCAAAATACCAGCAACAGTGTGTGAAAACCTTGTGAAGACTTACAGAAAACGTTTGACCTGTGTCATTGCCAACAAAGGGTATATAACAAAGTATTGAGAAACTTTTGTTATTGACCAAATACTTATTTTCCACCATAATTTGCAAATAAATTCATAAAAAATCCTACAATGTGATTTTCAGGATTTCTTTTTCTAATTTTGTCTGTCATAGTTGACTTGTACCAATGATGAAAATTACAGGCCTCTCTCATCTTTTTAAGTGGGAGAACTTGCACAATTGGTGGCTGACTAAATAC
The DNA here is from genome assembly GCF_964263955.1 of Coregonus lavaretus. NCBI lineage: Eukaryota > Metazoa > Chordata > Actinopteri > Salmoniformes > Salmonidae > Coregonus > Coregonus lavaretus. Next base: position 12,364 of record NW_028164941.1, read on the forward strand.
TTTTTTTCCCCACTGTATATCCATATGGAACAGGAAGCCAGTGTGTATATATCTATATGGAACAGGAAGCCAGTGTGTATATATCCATATGGAACAGGAAGCCAGTGTGTATATATCCATATGGCTTCTCTTTAAAGTAATTTGTTGTTGAAATCACCTCTGCATGGTGGATGAACTGTTTCCTTCCCAACGCAATTCATTCATAGAGTGATTTTGTTCTAAAACATGTTTCTCGTCTGACGAGGTGATCTAGATTCATGGGCTTCGATACAGGAACGGTCGTTTTGAAATGATTCGGTTTGATTAGAGAACGAATCCATGCTATACGATTCATGGGCTTCGATACAGGAACGGTCGTTTTGAAATGATTCGGTTTGATTAGAGAACGAATCCATGCTATACGATTCATGGGCTTCGATACAGGAACGGTCGTTTTGAAATGATTCGGTTTGATTAGAGAACGAATCCATGCTATACGATTCATGGGCTTCGATACAGGAACGGTCGTTTTGAAATGATTCGGTTTGATTAGAGAACGAATCCATGCTATACGATTCGATGCACTAACATTTATTGAATAAAGCGCTGGATCGGTCTGCAGCTGGATCGGTCTGCAGCTGGATCGGTCTGCAGCTGGATCGGTCTGCAGCTGGTGTGTGTGTGTGTCTGTCTGTGGTGTGTGTCTGTCTGTGGTGTGTGTGTGTGTGTGTGTGTCTGTCTGTGGTGTGTGTGTGTGTGTGTGTGTGTCTGTCTGTGGTGTGTGTGTCTGTCTGTCTGTGGTGTGTGTGTCTGTCTGTGGTGTGTGTGTGTGTGTCTGTCTGTGGTGTGTGTGTGTCTGTCTGTGGTGTGTGTGTGTCTGTCTGTGGTTTGTGTGTGTCTGTCTGTGGTGTGTGTGTGTGTATATATTATTTATTATTTATATTATATTATTATTATATTTATTATTATTATTTATTATTATATTATTATGTGTGTCTGTGGTGTGTGTGTGTCTGTCTGTGGTGTGTGTGTGTGTGTCTGTGGTGTGTGTGTGTGTGTGTCTGTCTGTGGTGTGTGTGTGTGTGTGTGTCTGTCTGTGGTGTGTGTGTGTGTGTGTGTGTGTCTGTCTGTGGTGTGTGTAGGCTCCTGATCTGAGTCATAACGGAGACTAGGCGTCTACCTCTATCTGATTAGGTCAATGTGAGACTGTGTTTTTCTGTCCCCCTTTTGGTTCTGAATCATTATCACCCACTCATTAACTTCAATTTTTTGCAGATTAAGTGTTTGAGCTAGTAATGTATGAATATTTATTGTTTACAAATTATAAGTGCTGAGCGATTTAGTGCTTTTCTTTTTTTAGGTCAGTTCAGTTTCGGTTAGATTATTTTTTTAAATAATCACGGATTTCGTTTTCGTTTATTTGTGTTGAATGCCGTCACAGAATAAAACAATGAATGAAAGTCCCATGATGGTAGTGACTGCCCAATATACTGCTAATCACTTATTGACCAGCATTTATTCACATTAATACAATATTTCAGATAAAGGAACTGTATAGCGACTATAGGACCAGATAAAGGAACTGGATAGTGACTATAGGACCAGATAAAGGAACTGGATAGTGACTATAGGACCAGATAAAGGAACTGGATAGCGACTATAGGACCAGATAAAGGAACTGGATAGCGACTATAGGACCAGATAAAGGAACTGGATAGTGACTATAGGACCAGATAAAGGAACTGGATAGTGACTATAGGACCAGATAAAGGAACTGGATAGCGACTATAGGACCAGATAAAGGAACTGGATAGCGACTATAGGACCAGATAAAGGAACTGTGTAGTGACTATAGGACCAGATAAAGGAACTGGATAGTGACTATAGGACCAGATAAAGGAACTGTATAGCGACTATAGGACCAGATAAAGGAACTGGATAGTGACTATAGGACCAGATAAAGGAACTGGATAGTGACTATAGGACCAGATAAAGGAACTGGATAGTGACTATAGGACCAGATAAAGGAACTGGATAGTGACTATAGGACCAGATAAAGGAACTGGATAGTGACTATAGGACCAGATAAAGGAACTGGATAGTGACTATAGGACCAGATAAAGGAACTGGATAGTGACTATAGGACCAGATAAAGTAACTGTATAGCGACTATAGGACCAGATAAAGGAACTGGATAGTGACTATAGGACCAGATAAAGGAACTGGATAGTGACTATAGGACCAGATAAAGGAACTGGATAGTGACTATAGGACCAGATAAAGGAACTGGATAGTGACTATAGGACCAGATAAAGGAACTGGATAGCGACTATAGGACCAGATAAAGGAACTGGATAGTGACTATAGGACCAGATAAAGGAACTGGATAGTGACTATAGGACCAGATAAAGGAACTGGATAGTGACTATAGGACCAGATAAAGGAACTGTATAGCGACTATAGGACCAGATAAAGGAACTGGATAGTGACTATAGGACCAGATAAAGGAACTGGATAGTGACTATAGGACCAGATAAAGGAACTGTATAGCGACTATAGGACCAGATAAAGGAACTGGATAGTGACTATAGGACCAGATAAAGGAACTGGATAGTGACTATAGGACCAGATAAAGGAACTGGATAACCAGATAAAGGAACTGGATAGTGACTATAGGACCAGATAAAGGAACTGTATAGTGACTATAGGACCAGATAAAGGAACTGGATAGTGACTATAGGACCAGATAAAGGAACTGGATAGTGACTATAGGACCAGATAAAGGAACTGGATAGTGACTATAGGACCAGATAAAGGAACTGGATAGCGACTATAGGACCAGATAAAGGAACTGGATAGTGACTATAGGACCAGATAAAGGAACTGGATAGCGACTATAGGACCAGATAAAGGAACTGGATAGTGACTATAGGACCAGATAAAGGAACTGGATAGCGACTATAGGACCAGATAAAGGAACTGGATAGCGACTATAGGACCAGATAAAGGAACTGGATAGCGACTATAGGACCAGATAAAGGAACTGTATAGTGACTATAGGACCAGATAAAGGAACTGGATAGCAACTATAGAACCAGATAAAGGAACTGTATAGTGACTATAGGACCAGATAAAGGAACTGGATAGTGACTATAGGACCAGATAAAGGAACTGGATAGTGACTATAGGACCAGATAAAGGAACTGGATAGTGACTATAGGACCAGATAAAGGAACTGGATAGTGACTATAGGACCAGATAAAGGAACTGGATAGCGACTATAGGACCAGATAAAGGAACTGTGCCCCCTACTAGACAATCTGCTTTTAGGGTCATAGGTAGGGGCAGAAGTGAGGAGACAACTTTTTGTGGAATGAAACACAACCCTAACCTGTTAAGTCTGGGAAATCCCAGACCTATGCCTGAACATTGTTAATGTGGGAGGCAACCCGTCTGCCTAGAGAGACTGCTATCGTCTCACATAGGATATTAGCGTGTTGCTAACACCTATCCAAGCTTGCTAGAGATCTGCATCGTGTCTACATAGGATATTAGCATGTTGCTAACACCTATCCAAGCTTGCTAGAGATCTGCATCGTGTCTACATAGGATATTAGCATGTTGCTAACACCTATCCAAGCTTGCTAGAGATCTGCATCGTGTCTACATAGGATATTAGCATGTTGCTAACACCTATCCAAGCTTGCTAGAGATCTGCATCGTGTCTTCATAGGATATTAGCATGTTGCTAACACCTATCCAAGCTTGCTAGAGATCTGCATCGTGTCTACATAGGATATTAGCATGTTGCTAACACCTATCCAAGCTTGCTAGAGATCTGCATCGTGTCTACATAGGATATTGGCATGTTGCTAACACCTATCCAAGCTTGCTAGAGATCTGCATCGTGTCTACATAGGATATTAGCATGTTGCTAACACCTATCCAAGCTTGCTAGAGATCTGCATCGTGTCTACATAGGATATTAGCATGTTGCTAACACCTATCCAAGCTTGCTAGAGATCTGCATCGTGTCTACATAGGATATTAGCATGTTTTGCTAACACCTATCCAAGCTTGCTAGAGATCTGCATCGTGTCTACATAGGATATTGGCATGTTGCTAACACCTATCCAAGCTTGCTAGAGATCTGCATCGTGTCTACATAGGATATTAGCATGTTGCTAACACCTACCCAAGCTTGCTAGAGATCTGCATCGTGTCTACATAGGATATTAGCATGTTGCTAACACCTATCCAAGCTTGCTAGAGATCTGCATCGTGTCTACATAGGATATTAGCGAGTTGCTAACACCTATCCAAGCTTGCTAGAGATCTGCATCGTGTCTACGCGTTGACGCTAGGTTGGGTTTGATTTTTGGAATTGGCCGTCGGTCTTCCAATTGTAAGAATCATTGACTTGAATGTTTCTATACGTTTTGAATATTCTAACTGGTTTGAAAACAAAGAGGCCGTTTATAACATTCTAGATGAGACTACTCTCCCTGACGTGTACTGAGTAACAGTGTAGGCCATGTTGAGATGCATTGAAGCGCATCAGAATAAATTCACTTCTGGGGCAGCGGGTAGCTTTAGCGGGTAAGAGCGTTGTGCCGGAAACCGAAAGGTCGCTGGTTCTAATCCCCCCCGAGCCGACTAGGTGAAAAATCTGTCGACGTGCACTTAAGCAAGGCACTTAACCCTAATTGCTCCTGTAAATCGCTCTGGATAGGAGCGTCTGCTAAAATGAGTAAAAAATGTAAAAATGTAAAATGTTAATTGACTGATTGAAGTTCTGTTGAACATGAATTGTCGTTCTGTATGAAAACTACAACTTCTGCTGCCTCAGCTCTTGTCTTCTAGAAGAATCATAAGACACAATTAAACTGGCAGAGATAGATTAGACTCCGAGTCAAATGATTGTGGATGACGGTGCACTTTTAAAAAAAGATTTAGAAAGGCCTCTAATGTAATTTCACCGTAAGACCTTTTGGGATGTTGTTTTACAAAATGAAATGGTCCTATCCCTTTTTGTAAATCATTTATTTTGTTCTGAAGGTTTTTTTTTACAAATAAATAATAGGTTTTGTTGTTTGGGACATCTTGGTCAATGTCTCCTATTCAATAGCAAGCTGATGTTTATGTATTTTGGCAATGTCTGTTCCAGTGTTTTAACTGTCTGATTTTAATACCATCAACACGGTTTTGACAGTTGATCTCTAGCTCATGTGTTACTCTACAGAATGTCTCTGTCTTCATGGTGTGTGTGTGTGTGTGTGTTCGTTCTATGGAACAGTAAACTGATCTTGTCTCTTATTCAAACAGATTGATGATCATGCTGCTTCTATATCACTGGCCCAACTCTCTAAGGTATACTATATATTCTCTCCTCTCCTCTCCTCTCCTCTCCTCTCCTCTCCTCTCCTCTCCCTTCTCGTCTCGTCTCCTCTCCTCTCCCTTCTCGTCTCCTCTCCTCTCCTCTCCTCTCCTCTCCTCTCCTCTCCTCTCCTCTCCTCTCCTCTCCCTTCTCGTCTCCTCTTCCCCTCTCCTCTCCTCTCCCTTCTCGTCTCCTCTTCCCCTCTCCTCTCCTCTCCTCTCCTCTCCTCTCCTCTCCTCTCCTCTCCTCTCCTCTCCTCTCCTCTCCTCTCCTCTCCTCTCCTCTCCTCTCCTCTCCTCTCCTCTCCTCTCCTCTCCTCTTCCCCTCCCCTCCCCTCTCTTCCCCTCTCCTCTCTCCCTCTTTTCTCTTAGTTGAGTTGATTGAATTAAGTGTAAAACTGTTTTCAAAATGTTTATGGTGACTGACTTTAACTTGGTTGGTTATGTCCAGCGTTTAGAAATGTTTAATATGATGTATTTTATTCTGTCTGTTTACGCCTGTGTGGTGTTAATAGCTATGTGATATATGTACAGTATCTAAGGAAGGGGTATAACTGACCAGTCTTAATAACAATACTGGAGGTATATAAGCCATGTCATCCGTCATTGTTTTACCCAGTTTAAATGCCTTTTTTATTTCATTTAAACCAGAATGTAACAGGATATTAGTCAATCATAACAACCAACTGTAGATGGATATTGTGCAGTATATTGATAATCACACTGGTGATTTTAAGACGATGTTAACCTTTTTTTAGACAATTCATTGCTGGTTATAATGATCTTGATTGGTTGTTGATATTGATGCATCGCTCCTGTAAAGAGATGGCTCTGCTCTGCCCTGTGTCTTTAGTCTGAAGGGACGTACACTTAACGCCTGCTGCTGCTCACCATCGCCTCGTACACACGCTCGTACGTTACACACGCTCGTACATTACACACGCTCGTACATTACACACACTCGTACACTAGAAACACTCGTACACTAGAAACACTCGTACACTAGAAACACTCGTACATTACACACACTCGTACACTACACACACTCGTACACTACACACACTCGTACACTACAAACACTCGTACATTACACACACTCGTACACTACACACACTCGTACACTACACACACTCGTACACTACAAACACTCGTACACATACACACGTATCCGGACCGTACCACAATACAGTCCCGAAGAACGAAGCTCTCGCTTGTTTTTACAATAAAAAATTAAATATGAAGATTCACGATGGTTGTTATTTTCCTCATCCGTGACCTTTCACCCCCTCACGACACTAATTAAAACATACCTGTTATCACTCTTGATTTCAAACTTATTGAAGCGATGTACAACTTTAACATTTTATTAACTTGACCTTCTGTGTAAAACCAAATCCTCTACTGCACCCCATGCTCTGTAACCACACTGTTTTGAAGACATTACGGAAGTTACCATTGTGTATCTGCTAAAATGGCACATGTTATATTTCAAATGTAGTTATTGTATATCTCAAATATAGTTTTCTGAAGTAAGACGCAGACCTACAGTGCAGTATGAAACACTGACGTGCTTCTTGTTTGAACCTTTTATGTTGTGATGGAATGTTACTGATTGTAACGGTCATATAAAGGGCTGTATTGACAGTGAGCTAATAAAGGGCTGTGTTTCACTGGGTAGCTGGAATGTGGAGTATGAATATATATATTTTTTTATCAATAAAACTTGGCAAACGTCTCGTAGACCCTGACCATTTAATGTGTGGACTGCTCATGGATTCTTGCAGGAAAACATCAGTTTTATTTTCCCGGTGGATTTACACATCCCGTCTTCACCAAGATTCACTAGAATTTACTTTACTAAAAAAGTATTTTCTTGCGATTAAATAAGTTGCATAAGCAACGTGTACTCAGACAGACCAGAGTCAATATGAGCACACCTGACAGACCGACTAGGTTAGACTCAGATCTATCAGGATCATCAGGATCTAACAGACCGACTAGGTTAGACTCAGATCTATTAGGATCTAACAGACCGACTAGGTTAGACTCAGATCTATCAGGATCATCAGGATCTAACAGACCGACTAGGTTAGACTCAGATCTATCAGGATCTAACAGACCGACTAGGTTAGACACAGATCTATCAGGATCTAACAGACCGACTAGTTTAGATCTATCAGGATCTAACAGACCGACTAGGTTAGACTCAGATCTATTAGGATCTAACAGACCGACTAGGTTAGACTCAGATCTATCAGGATCATCAGGATCTAACAGACCGACTAGGTTAGAGTCAGATCTATCAGGATCTAACAGACCGACTAGTTTAGATCTATCAGGATCTAACAGACCGACTAGGTTAGACACAGATCTATGAGGATCCAACAGACCGACTAGGTTAGACACAGATCCATCAGGATCTATCAGACCGACTAGGTTAGACACAGATCTATCAGACCGACTAGGTTAGACTCAGATCTATCAGGATCTAACAGACCGACTAGTTTAGATCTATCAGGATCTAACAGACCGACTAGGTTAGACACAGATCCATCAGGATCTAACAGACCGACTAGGTTAGACACAGATCCATCAGGATCTATCAGACCGACTAGGTTAGACTCAGATCTATCAGGATCTAACAGACCGACTAGTTTAGATCTATCAGGATCTAACAGACCGACTAGGTTAGACACAGATCCATCAGGATCTAACAGACCGACTAGGTTAGACACAGATCTATCAGGATCTATCAGACCGACTAGGTTAGACACAGATCTATCAGGATCTAACAGACCGACTAGGTTAGACACAGATCCATCAGGATCTAACAGACCAACTAGGTTAGACTCAGATCTATCAGACCGACTAGGTTAGACTCAGATCCATCAGGATCTAACAGACCGACTAGGTTAGACTCAGATCTATCAGGATCTAACAGACCGACTAGGTTAGACTCAGATCAACAAGGATCTAACAGACCGACTAGGTTAGACACAGATCAATTAGGATCTATCAGACCGACTAGGTTAGACACAGATCTATCAGGATCTATCAGACCGACTAGGTTAGACACAGATCTATCAGGATCTATCAGACCGACTAGGTTAGACACAGATCTATCAGGATCTATCAGACCGACTAGGTTAGACTCAAATCCATCAGGTCAACTTGAACATGCTGATGGTGTCCCCTCCCCTCCCCTCCCCTCCCCTCCCCTCCCCTCCCCTCCCCTCCCCTGTCTATACACTAGTTGCCTTTCTCCCCTCCCCTCCCCTCCCCTCCCCTCCCCTCCCCTCCCCTCCCCTCCCCTCCCCTCCCCTCCCCTCCCCTGTCTATACACTAGTTGCCTTTCTCCCCTCCCCTCCCCTCCCCTGTCTATACACTAGTTGCCTTTCTCCCCTCCCCTCCCCTCCCCTCCCCTCCCCTCCCCTCCCCTCCCCTCCCCTCCCCTGTCTATACACTAGTTGCCTTTCTCCCCTCCCCTCCCCTGTCTATACACTAGTTGCCTTTCTCCCCTCCCCTCCCCTCCCCTCCCCTGTCTATACACTAGTTGCCTTTCTCCCCTCCCCTCCCCTCCCCTCCCCTGTCTATACACTAGTTGCCTTTCTCCCCTCCCCTCCCCTCCCCTGTCTATACACTAGTTGCCTTTCTCCCCTCCCCTCCCCTCCCCTGTCTATACACTAGTTGCCTTTCTCCCCTCCCCTCTCCTCCCCTGTCTATACACTAGTTGCCTTTCTCCCCTCCCCTCCCCTCCCCTGTCTATACACTAGTTGCCTTTCTCCCCTCCCCTCCCCTCCCCTGTCTATACACTAGTTGCCTTTCTCCTCTCCCCTCCCCTCCCCTGTCTATACACTAGTTGCCTTTCTCCCCTCCCCTCCCCTCCCCTCCCCTCCCCTCCCCTCCCCTCCCCTCCCCTGTCTATACACTAGTTGCCTTTCTCCCCTCCCCTCCCCTCCCCTGTCTATACACTAGTTGCCTTTCTCCCCTCCCCTCCCCTCCCCTCCCCTGTCTATACACTAGTTGCCTTTCTCCCCTCCCCTCCCCTCCCCTGTCTATACACTAGTTGCCTTTCTCCCCTCCCCTCCCCTGTCTATACACTAGTTGCCTTTCTCCCCTCCCCTCCCCTCCCCTGTCTATACACTAGTTGCCTTTCTCCCCTCCCCTCCCCTCCCCTCCCCTCCCCTGTCTATACACTAGTTGCCTTTCTCCCCTCCCCTCCCCTCCCCTGTCTATACACTAGTTGCCTTTCTCCCCTCCCCTCCCCTCCCCTCCCCTGTCTATACACTAGTTGCCTTTCTCCCCTCCCCTCCCCTCCCCTGTCTATACACTAGTTGCCTTTCTCCCCTCCCCCCCCCTGTCTATACACTAGTTGCCTTTCTCCTCTCCCCTCCCCTCCCCTCCCCTGTCTATACACTAGTTGCCTTTCTCCTCTCCCCTCCCCTGTCTATACACTAGTTGCCTTTCTCCCCTCCCCTCCCCTCCCCTGTCTATACACTAGTTGCCTTTCTCCTCTCCCCTCCCCTCCCCTGTCTATACACTAGTTGCCTTTCTCCCCTCCCCTCCCCTCCCCTGTCTATACACTAGTTGCCTTTCTCCTCTCCCCTCCCCTCCCCTGTCTATACACTAGTTGCCTTTCTCCCCTCCCCTCCCCTCCCCTCCCCTCCCCTCCCCTCCCCTCCCCTGTCTATACACTAGTTGCCTTTCTCCCCTCCCCTCCCCTGTCTATACACTAGTTGCCTTTCTCCTCTCCCCATACTCCTGTTGTCACCACTTCATGGATAATTTCCAAAGCTTTAGATGAGGCAACACAGCCAAAATAATATGTTTTTACCGGCCTAAGAAATGTTCCATGCCCCCCCCCCCCCCCCACCGTAGTGTGTCTGGCACCAACCACTAGACACATCAGACTTGTTCTCAGCAATTTGGCTGGTGATCTGGTCTGGTGTTCCCTGACCAGTACCTCCCGTTGACCAGTACCTCCCGTTGTCCAGTACCTCCCGTTGACCAGTACCTCCTGTTGACCAGTACCTCCCCGTTGACCAGTACCTCCCCGTTGACCAGTACCTCCCGTTGACCACTACCTCCCGTTGACCAGTACCTCCCGTTGACCAGTACCTCCCGTTGACCAGTACCTCCCGTTGACCAGTACCTCCCCGTTGACCAGTACCTCCCCGTTGACCAGTACCTCCCGTTGACCAGTACCTCCCGTTGACCAGTACCTCCCGTTGACCAGTACCTCCCCGTTGACCAGTACCTCCCCGTTGACCAGTACCTCCCCGTTGTACCTCCCGTTGACCAGTACCTCCCGTTGACCAGTACCTCCCGTTGACCAGTACCTCCCAGGAGCCCCAGGAGCCCCAGGTGGCTGCAGCAGCAGAAGCCAACTCTTTACAGGACACTGGCTGTTTTTTTTAGCAGGGTGCATCGTGGGCTGTTTCAGATAGCAGCTCTATCCCAATGGTATTTCTATGATGACCAATTGTTCTACATGTCAGAGCGCCGTGTCTGTTTTTCTATATACGGTACATTTGTGTCTGAACGTTTCCGCAACGTTGTTCCCCTGCTGAACACGGCCCCAGGGGGCGTCCGTCTCTGTCTGTGTCTGAACGTTTCCGCAACGTTGTTCCCCTGCTGAACACGGCCCCAGGGGCGTCTGTCCGTCTGTCTGTCTGTGTCTGTGTTGAGGTGTCAGGTCTCTTTCACCCCCCCTGACCTCTGTCTTTGTCATATCCTGGTGACCCCTGGTGACCCCTGGTGACCCCCTTTCCTGGCAACAGACGGCTAACCTGGCGGAGGCCAACGCATCAGAGGACGACAAGATCAGAGCCATGATGTCACAGTCCAACCACGACTACGACCCCATACAGTGAGTATTCACACACACAGTCCAACCACGACTACGACCCCATACAGTGAGTATTCACACACACAGTCCAACCACGACTACGACCCCATACAGTGAGTATTAACACACAGTCCAACCACGACTACGACCCCATACAGTGAGTATTAACACACAGTCCAACCACGACTACGACCCCATACAGTGAGTATTAACACACAGTCCAACCACGACTACGACCCCATACAGTGAGTATTAACACACAGTCCAACCACGACTACGACCCCATACAGTGAGTATTAACACACAGTCCAACCACGACTACGACCCCATACAGTGAGTATTAACACACAGTCCAACCACGACTACGACCCCATACAGTGAGTATTAACACACAGTCCAACCACGACTACGACCCCATACAGTGAGTATTAACACACAGTCCAACCACGACTACGACCCCATACAGTGAGTTAACACACAGTCCAACCACGACTACGACCCCATACAGTGAGTATTAACACACAGTCCAACCATGACTACGAACCCCATACAGTCAGTATTAACACACAGTCCAACCACGACTACGACCCCATACAGTGAGTATTAACACACAGTCCAACCACGACTACGACCCCATACAGTGATTATTAACACACAGTCCAACCACGACCACGACCCCATACAGTGAGTATTAACACACAGTCCAACCACGACTACGACCCCATACAGTGACTATTAACACACAGTCCAACCACGACTACGACCCCATACAGTGAGTATTAACACACAGTCCAACCACGACTACGACCCCGTACAGTGAGTATTAACACACAGTCCAACCACGACCACGACCCCATACAGTGAGTATTAACACACAGTCCAACCACGACTACGACCCCATACAGTGAGTATTAACACACAGTCCAACCACGACTACGACCCCATACAGTGAGTATTAACACACAGTCCAACCACGACTACGACCCCATACAGTGAGTATTAACACACAGTCCAACCACGACTACGACCCCATACAGTGAGTATTAACACACAGTCCAACCACGACTACGACCCCATACAGTGAGTATTAACACACAGTCCAACCACGACTACGACCCTATACAGTGAGTATTAACACACAGTCCAACCACGACCACGACCCCATACAGTGAGTATTAACACACACACAGTCCAACCACGACTACGACCCCATACAGTGAGTATTAACACACAGTCCAACCACGACCACGACCCCATACAGTGAGTATTAACACACACACAGTCCAACCACGACTACGACCCCATACAGTGAGTATTAACACACAGTCCAACCACGACTACGACCCCATACAGTGAGTATTAACACACAGTCCAACCACGACTACGACCCCATACAGTGACTATTAACACACAGTCCAACCACGACTACGACCCCATACAGTGAGTATTAACACACAGTCCAACCACGACTACGACCCCATACAGTGAGTATTAACACACAGTCCAACCACGACTACGACCCCATACAGTGAGTATTAACACACAGTCCAACCACGACTACGACCCCATACAGTGATTATTAACACACAGTCCAACCACGACTACGACCCCATACAGTGACTATTAACACACAGTCCAACCACGACTACGACCCCATACAGTGAGTATTAACACACAGTCCAACCACGACTACGACCCCATACAGTGAGTATTAACACACAGTCCAACCACGACTACGACCCCATACAGTGAGTATTAACACACAGTCCAACCACGACTACGACCCCATACAGTGATTATTAACACACAGTCCAACCACGACTACGACCCCATACAGTGACTATTAACACACAGTCCAACCACGACCCCATACAGTGAGTATTAACACACAGTCCAACCATGACTACGACCCCATACAGTGAGTATTAACACACAGTCCAACCACGACTACGACCCCATACAGTGATTATTAACACACAGTCCAACCACGACTACGACCCCATACAGTGAGTATTAACACACAGTCCAACCACGACTACGACCCCATACAGTCAGTATTAACACACAGTCCAACCACGACTACGACCCCATACAGTGAGTATTAACACACAGTCCAACCACGAATACGACCCCATACAAACGCACAGTGAATAGGTATAAGCAATATGGTAGTAGCTCTACTCTATCCTGTAACTGAACCAGTAGAGGATGTAGCAGCAGCTCTATCCTGTAACTGAACCAGTAGAGGATGTAGCAGCTCTATCCTGTAACTGAACCAGTAGAGGATGTAGCAGCTCTATCCTGTAACTGAACCAGTAGAGGATGTAGCAGCTCTATCCTGTAACTGAACCAGTAGAGGATGTAGCAGCTCTATCCTGTAACTGAACCAGTAGAGGATGTAGCAGCTCTATCCTGTAACTGAACCAGTAGAGGATGTAGCAGCTCTATGCTGTAACTGAACCAGTAGAGGATGTAGCAGCTCTATCCTGTAACGGAACCAGGAGAGGATGTAGCAGCAGCTCTATCCTGTAACTGAACCAGTAGAGGATGTAGCAGCAGCTCTATCCTGTAACTGAACCAGTAGAGGATGTAGCAGCAGCTCTATCCTGTAACTGAACCAGTAGAGGATGCAGCAGCTCTATCCTGTAACTGAACCAGTAGAGGATGTAGCAGCTCTATCCTGTAACTGAACCAGTAGAGGATGTAGCAGCTCTATCCTGTAACTGAACCAGTAGAGGATGTAGCAGCTCTATCCTGTAACTGAACCAGTAGAGGATGTAGCAGCAGCTCTATCCTGTAACTGAACCAGTAGAGGATGTAGCAGCTCTATCTTGTAACTGAACCAGTAGAGGATGTAGCAGCAGCTCTATCCTGTAACTGAACCAGTAGAGGATGTAGCAGCAGCTCTATCCTGTAACTGAACCAGTAGAGGATGTAGCAGCTCTATCCTGTAACTGAACCAGTAGAGGATGTAGCAGCTCTATCCTGTAACTGAACCAGTAGAGGATGTAGCAGCTCTATCCTGTAACTGAACCAGTAGAGGATGTAGCAGCTCTATCCTGTAACTGAACCAGTAGAGGATGTAGCAGCTCTATCCTGTAACTGAACCAGTAGAGGATGTAGCAGCAGCTCTATCCTGTAACTGAACCAGTAGAGGATGTAGCAGCTCTATCCTGTAACTGAACCAGTAGAGGATGTAGCAGCTCTATCCTGTAACTGAACCAGTAGAGGATGTAGCAGCTCTATCCTGTAACTGAACCAGTAGAGGATGTAGCAGCTCTATCCTGTAACTGAACCAGTAGAGGATGTAGCAGCTCTATCCTGTAACTGAACCAGTAGAGGATGTAGCAGCAGCTCTATCCTGTAACTGAACCAGTAGAGGATGTAGCAGCTCTATCCTGTAACTGAACCAGTAGAGGATGTAGCAGCTCTATCCTGTAACTGAACCAGTAGAGGATGTAGCAGCTCTATCCTGTAACTGAACCAGTAGAGGATGTAGCAGCTCTATCCTGTAACTGAACCAGTAGAGGATGTAGCAGCTCTATCCTGTAACTGAACCAGTAGAGGACGTAGCAGCTCTATCCTGTAACTGAACCAGTAGAGGATGTAGCAGCAGCTCTATCCTGTAACTGAACCAGTAGAGGATGTAGCAGCTCTATCTTGTAACTGAACCAGTAGAGGATGCAGCAGCTCTATCCTGTAACTGAACCAGTAGAGGATGTAGCAGCAGCTCTATCCTGTAACTGAACCAGTAGAGGATGTAGCAGCTCTATCTTGTAACTGAACCAGTAGAGGATGCAGCAGCTCTATCCTGTAACTGAACCAGTAGAGGATGTAGCAGCTCTATCCTGTAACTGAACCAGTAGAGGATGTAGCAGCTCTATCCTGTAACTGAACCAGTAGAGGATGTAGCAGCTCTATCCTGTAACTCAACCAGTAGAGGATGTAGCAGCTCTATCCTGTAACTCAACCAGTAGAGGATGTAGCAGCTCTATCCTGTAACTCAACCAGTAGAGGATGTAGCAGCTCTATCCTGTAACTGAACCAGTAGAGGATGTAGCAGCTCTATCCTGTAACAACCAGTAGAGGATGTAGCAGCTCTATCCTGTAACTGAACCAGTAGAGGATGTAGCAGCTCTATCCTGTAACTGAACCAGTAGAGGATGTAGCAGCTCTATCCTGTAACTGAACCAGTAGAGGATGTAGCAGCTCTATCCTGTAACTGAACCAGTAGAGGATGTAGCAGCAGCTCTATCCTGTAACTGAACCAGTAGAGGATGTAGCAGCTCTATCCTGTAACTGAACCAGTAGAGGATGTAGCAGCTCTATCCTGTAACTCAACCAGTAGAGGATGTAGCAGCAGCTCTATCCTGTAACTGAACCAGTAGAGGATGTAGCAGCTCTATCCTGTAACTGAACCAGTAGAGGATGTAGCAGCTCTATCCTGTAACTGAACCAGTAGAGGATGTAGCAGCTCTATCCTGTAACTGAACCAGTAGAGGATGTAGCAGCAGCTCTATCCTGTAACTGAACCAGTAGAGGATGTAGCAGCTCTATCCTGTAACTGAACCAGTAGAGGATGTAGCAGCAGCTCTATCCTGTAACTGAACCAGTAGAGGATGTAGCAGCAGCTCTATCCTGTAACTGAACCAGTAGAGGATGTAGCAGCAGCTCTATCCTGTAACTGAACCAGTAGAGGATGTAGCAGCAGCTCTATCCTGTAACTGAACCAGTAGAGGATGTAGCAGCTCTATCCTGTAACTGAACCAGTAGAGGATGTAGCAGCAGCTCTATCCTGTAACTGAACCAGTAGAGGATGTAGCAGCTCTATCCTGTAACTGAACCAGTAGAGGATGTAGCAGCTCTATCCTGTAACTCAACCAGTAGAGGATGTAGCAGCTCTATCCTGTAACTGAACCAGTAGAGGATGTAGCAGCAGCTCTATCCTGTAACTGAACCAGTAGAGGATGTAGCAGCTCTATCCTGTAACTGAACCAGTAGAGGATGCAGCAGCTCTATCCTGTAACTGAACCAGTAGAGGATGTAGCAGCTCTATCCTGTAACTGAACCAGTAGAGGATGTAGCAGCTCTATCCTGTAACTGAACCAGTAGAGGATGTAGCAGCTCTATCCTGTAACTGAACCAGTAGAGGATGCAGCAGCTCTATCCTGTAACTGAACCAGTAGAGGATGTAGCAGCTCTATCCTGTAACTGAACCAGTAGAGGATGTAGCAGCTCTATCCTGTAACTGAACCAGTAGAGGATGTAGCAGCTCTATCCTGTAACTCAACCAGTAGAGGATGTAGCAGCTCTATCCTGTAACTCAACCAGTAGAGGATGTAGCAGCTCTATCCTGTAACTCAACCAGTAGAGGATGTAGCAGCTCTATCCTGTAACTGAACCAGTAGAGGATGTAGCAGCTCTATCCTGTAACAACCAGTAGAGGATGTAGCAGCTCTATCCTGTAACTGAACCAGTAGAGGATGTAGCAGCTCTATCCTGTAACTGAACCAGTAGAGGATGTAGCAGCTCTATCCTGTAACTGAACCAGTAGAGGATGTAGCAGCAGCTCTATCCTGTGTTAATGTTAACAGCTGCATTGCAGTGCTAGCTGTGCCACTAGAGATCCTGGTTCGAATCCAGGCTCTGTCGTAGCCGGCCGCGGGGAGGGTTTGGCCGGCAGGGATGTTCTTTGTCCCATCGCGCACTAGCGACTCCTTGTGGCGGGCCGGGCGCAGTGCACGCTGACTCGGTCGCCAGGCGTACGGCGTTTCCCTCCGACACATTGGTGCGGCTGGCTTCCGGGTTAAGCGCGGGCTCTGTGTCAAGGAGCAGTGCGGCTCGGTTGTGTTTACGGAGGACCGGCGCGGCTCTCGACCTTCGCCTCTCCCGTGTCCGTAACGGAGTTGCAGCGATGGGACAAGACTGTAACTACCAATTGGATACCACGAAATTGGGGAGAAAAAGGGGGGTAAAATACCAACAAAACAAAAACAATGTTAACAGCTGTCTGGAACTAACAGTAATGTGTTGTGTTAATGTTGTGTTAATGTTAATAGTTATATGAAGAAGTTGACGGGTCTCCCGCCACCCAACTACACCTGTTATCGCTGTGGCAAGAATGGACACCACATCAGGAACTGTCCTACTAACGGGGTAAGAGGACACATCCTTGGAGCAACCCAGTAAATGTGTGTGTTATCGCTGACCAGAGCAACCCAGTAAATGTGTGTGTAATCGCTGACCAGAGCAACCCAGTAAATGTGTGTGTAATCGCTGACCAGAGCAACCCAGTAAATGTGTGTGTTTTATAGCTGACCAGAGAAACCCAGTAAATGTGTGTGTTTTATCGCTGACCAGAGCAACCCAGTAAATGTGTGTGTGATCGCTGACCAGAGCAACCCAGTAAATGTGTGTTTTATCGCTGACCAGAGCAACCCAGTAAATGTGTGTTTTATCGCTGACCAGAGCAACCCAGTAAATGTGTGTTTTATCGCTGACCAGAGCAACCCAGTAAATGTGTGTTTTATCGCTGACCAGAGAAACCCAGTAAATGTGTGTGTTTTATCGCTGACCAGAGCAACCCAGTAAATGTGTGTTTTATAGCTGACCAGAGCAACCCAGTAAATGTGTGTGTGATCGCTGACCAGAGCAACCCAGTAAATGTGTGTGTTATCGCTGACCAGAGCAACCCAGTAAATGTGTGTGTGTGTGTGTGTGTTAGAAGGACAAAGGGTTTGAGCCGCCCCAGAGGATTAAGAAGAGCACCGGCATCCCTCGCTCCTTCATGACGGAGGTGGACGACCCGTCTATAAAGGGAGCAATGCTGACCAACACTGGCCGCTACGCCATCCCTACTATAGATGCGTGAGTTGACCTCTGACCCCTGACCTCCGACCCCTGACACCGGTGCCTTCCAAATTGAGAATGAATAAAGTATCACCAAGCAAAGGTTGTTTAAAATATCCTGATTTAACGGCTTAACAGCAGCTTAATGCAAGACCTCAGACACAAGCTTTAGAAAGGGTTTCAGTTTACTTGGCTGTAACTCCTGACCTTTAACCTCTAAACCTGTGAACCTGTGTGTCCTGCTCCTCTCCTCCACAGTGAGGCCTACGCTGTAGGTAAGAAGGAGAAGCCTCCGTTCGTCCCCAGAGACAAGTCCAGTTCTGAGGAGGACGAGGATCCTATTCCTGATGAGCTGCTCTGTCTGCTCTGTAAAGACCTGATGACTGATGCTGTGGTCATACCCTGCTGCGGAAACTCCTACTGCGACGACTGTGAGTTCAACGCTCACACACCCGGAAAGACCTGATGACTGATGCCGTCTCCTCTCCTCAGGTCTCCCTGATGACTGATGCCATCTCCTCTCCTCAGGTCTCCCTGATGACTGATGCCGTCTCCTCTCCTCAGGTCTCCCTGATGACTGATGCTGTCTCCTCTCCTCAGGTCTCCCTGATGACTGATGCCGTCTCCTCTCCTCAGGTCTCCCTGATGACTGATGCCATCTCCTCTCCTCAGGTCTCCCTGATGACTGATGCTGTCTCCTCTCCTCAGGTCTCCCTGATGACTGATGCCGTCTCCTCTCCTCAGGTCTCCCTGATGACTGATGCCGTCTCCTCTCCTCAGGTCTCCCTGATGACGTCTCCTCAGGTCTCCCTGATGACTGATGCCGTCTCCTCTCCTCAGGTCTCCCTGATGACTGATGGCGTCTCCTCTCCTCAGGTCTCCCTGATGACTGATGCCGTCTCCTCAGGTCTCCCTGATGACTGATGCCGTCTCCTCAGGTCTCCCTGATGACTGATGCCGCCTCCTCTCCTCAGGTCTCCCTGATGACTGATGCCGTCTCCTCTCCTCAGGTCTCCCTGATGACTGATCCTGTCTCCTCTCCTCAGGTCTCCCTGATGACTGATGCCGTCTCCTCAGGTCTCCCTGATGACTGATGCTGTCTCCTCTCCTCAGGTCTCCCTGATGCTGTCTCCTCTCCTCAGGTCTCCCTGATGACTGATGCTGTCTCCTCTCCTCAGGTCTCCCTGATGACTGATGCCGTCTCCTCAGGTCTCCCTGATGACTGATGCCGTCTCCTCTCCTCAGGTCTCCCTGATGACTGATGCCGTCTCCTCTCCTCAGGTCTCCCTGATGACTGATGCCGTCTCCTCTCCTCAGGTCTCCCTGATGACTGATGCCGTCTCCTCAGGTCTCCCTGATGACTGATGCTGTCTCCTCTCCTCAGGTCTCCCTGATGCCGTCTCCTCTCCTCAGGTCTCCCTGATGACTGATGCTGTCTCCTCTCCTCAGGTCTCCCTGATGACTGATGCCGTCTCCTCTCCTCAGGTCTCCCTGATGACTGATGCCGTCTCCTCTCCTCAGGTCTCCCTGATGACTGATGCTGTCTCCTCTCCTCAGGTCGTCTCCCTGATGACTGATGCTGTCTCCTCTCCTCAGGTCGTCTCCCTGATGACTGATGGCGTCTCCTCTCCTCAGGTCTCCCTGATGACTGATGCCGTCTCCTCTCCTCAGGTCTCCCTGATGACTGATGCCGTCTCCTCTCCTCAGGTCTCCCTGATGACTGATGCCGTCTCCTCTCCTCAGGTCTCCCTGATGACTGATGCCGTCTCCCTGATGACTGATGCCGTCTCCTCAGGTCTCCCTGATGACTGATGCCGTCTCCTCTCCTCAGGTCTCCCTGATGACTGATGCCGTCTCCTCTCCTCAGGTCTCCCTGATGACTGATGCCGTCTCCCTGATGACTGATGCCGTCTCCTCTCCTCAGGTCTCCCTGCTGACTGATGCCGTCTCCTCTCCTCAGGTCTCCCTGATGACTGATGCCGTCTCCTCAGGTCTCCCTGATGACTGATGCCGTCTCCCTGATGACTGATGCCGTCTCCTCTCCTCAGGTCTCCCTGATGACTGATGCCGTCTCCTCAGGTCTCCCTGATGACTGATGCCGTCTCCTCAGGTCTCCCTGATGACTGATGCCGTCTCCTCTCCTCAGGTCTCCCTGATGACTGATGCTGTCTCCTCTCCTCAGGTCTCCCTGATGACTGATGCGTCTCCTCTCCTCAGGTCTCCCTGATGACTGATGCCGTCTCCTCTCCTCAGGTCTCCCTGATGACTGATGCCGTCTCCTCTCCTCAGGTCTCCCTGATGACTGATGCCGTCTCCTCTCCTCAGGTCTCCCTGATGACTGATGCCGTCTCCTCTCCTCAGGTCTCCCTGATGACTGATGCCGTCTCCTCTCCTCAGGTCTCCCTGATGACTGATGCTGTCTCCTCAGGTCTCCCTGATGACTGATGCCGTCTCCTCTCCTCAGGTCTCCCTGATGACTGATGCTGTCTCCTCTCCTCAGGTCTCCCTGATGACTGATGCCGTCTCCTCTCCTCAGGTCTCCCTGATGACTGATGCTGTCTCCTCAGGTCTCCCTGATGACTGATGCCGTCTCCTCTCCTCAGGTCTCCCCTGATGACTGATGCCGTCTCCTCTCCTCAGGTCTCCCCTGATGACTGATGCCGTCTCCTCTCCTCAGGTCTCCCTGATGACTGATGCCGTCTCCTCTCCTCAGGTCTCCCTGATGACTGATGCCGTCTCCTCAGGTCTCCCTGATGACTGATGGCGTCTCCTCTCCTCAGGTCTCCCTGATGACTGATGCCGTCTCCTCTCCTCAGGTCTCCCTGATGACTGATGCCGTCTCCTCTCCTCAGGTCTCCCTGATGACTGATGCTGTCTCCTCTCCTCAGGTATCCGTACGTCTCTGCTGGAGTCAGAGGAACATGTGTGTCCCACCTGTAGCCAATCGGATGTCTCCCCTGACGCCCTCATAGCCAATAAGTTCCTGCGCCAGGTAAATCTCTCTCAGGCTCCGCCTACTCAACCCTGGGCTTTATTTAGTGAGGTTAACGTGTATGAAATCTGTTCTACAGTATACAGTGGCCTTCGGAAAGTATTCAGACCCCTTGACTTTTTCCACATTTTGTTACATTGCAGCCTTATTCCACATCAATCTACAAACAATACCCCATAATGACGAAGCAAAAACTGGCTTTTGGAAATGTTCTCCCATCTCCACGGTTCTCCCATCTCCACAGAGGAACTCTGGAGCTCTGTCAGAGTGACCATCGGGTTCTTGGTCACCTCCCTGACCAAGGCCCTTCTCCCCCGATTGCTCAGTTTGGCCGGGCGGCCAGCTCTAGGAAGAGTCTTGGTGGTTCCAAACTTCTTCCATTTAAGAATGATGGAGGCCACTGTGTTCTTGGGGACCTGTTTTGTTACCCTTCCCCAGATCTGTGCCTCGACACAATCCTGTCTCGGAGCTCTACGGACAATTCCCTCGACCTCATGGCTTGGTTTTTTGACATGCACTGTCAACTGTGGGACCTTATATAGACAGGTGTGTGCCTTTCCAAATCATGTCCAATCAATTGAATTTACCACAGGTGGACTCCAATCAAGGTTGTAGAAACATCTCAAGGATGATCAATGGAAACAGGATGCACCCGAGCTCAATGTCAAGTCTCATAGCAAAGGGTCTGAATACTTACGTATTTTTAATACATTCGCAAACAGTTCTAAAAAACCTGTTTTCACTTTGTCATTATGGGGTATTGTGTGTAGATTGATGATGATCATTTAATCAATTTTAGAATAAGGCTTTAACGTAACAAAATGTGGAAAAAGTCAAGGGGTCTGAATACTTTTCCGAATGCACTCATTACTACATACTGTTCATGTAAGATACTGTATAAATATGTTGAATTCATTACTACATTACTGTTCATGTAACATACTGTATAAATATGTTGAATTCATTACTACATTACTGTTCATGTAACATACTGTATAAATATGTTGAATTCATTACTACATTACTGTTCATGTAACATACTGTATAAATATGTTGAATTCATTACATTACCGTTCATGTAACATACTGCATAAATATGTTGAATTCATTACTACATTACTGTTCATGTAACATACTGTATAAATATGTTGAATTCATTACTACATTACTGTTCATGTAACATACTGCATAAATATGTTGAATTCATTACTACATTACCGTTCATGTAACATACTGTATAAATATGTTTAATTCATTACTACATTACTGTTCCATGTAACATACTGTATAAATATGTTGAATTCATTACTACATTACCATTCATGTAACATACTGTATAAATATGTTGAATTCATTACTACATTACTGTTCGTGTAACATACTGTATAAATATGTTGAATTCATTACTACATTACTGTTCGTGTAACATACTGTATAAATATGTTGAATTCATTACTACATTACTGTTCATGTAACCTACTGTGTAAATATGTTGAATTCATTACTACATTACTGTTCATGTAACATACTGTATAAATATGTTGAATTCATTACTACATTACTGTTCATGTAACATACTGTATAAATATGTTGAATTCATTACTACATTACTGTTCGTGTAACATACTGTATAAATATGTTGAATTCATTACTACATTACCGTCCATGTAACATACTGTATAAATATGTTGAATTCATTACTACATTACCGTTCATGTAACATAGTGTATAAATATGTTGAATTCATTACTACATTACCGTTCATGTAACATACTGTATAAATATGTTGAATTCATTACTACATTACCGTTCATGTAACATACTGTATAAATATGTTGAATTCATTACTACATTACCGTTCATGTAACATACTGTATAAATATGTTGAATTCATTACTACATTACCGTTCGTGTAACATACTGTTTAAATATGTTGAATTCATTACTACATTACTGTTCATGTAACATACTGTATAAATATGTTGAATTCATTACTACATTACCGTTCGTGTAACATACTGTATAAATATGTTGAATTCATTACTACATTACTGTCCGTGTAACATACTGTATAAATATGTTGAATTCATTACTACATTACTGTTCATGTAACATACTGTATAAATATGTTGAATTCATTACTACATTACTGTTCATGTAACATACTGTATAAATATGTTGAATTCATTACTACATTACCGTTCCATGTAACATACTGTATAAATATGTTGAATTCATTACTACATTACCGTTCCATGTAACATACTGTATAAATATGTTGAATTCATTACTACATTACCGTTCCATGTAACATACTGTGTAAATATGTTGAATTCATTACTACATTACTGTTCGTGTAACCTACTGTATAAATATGTTGAATTCCTTACTACATTACTGTTCGTGTAACATACTGTATAAATATGTTGAATTCATTACTACATTACTGTTCATGTAACATACTGTATAAATATGTTGAATTCATTACTACATTACCGTTCATGTAACATACTGTATAAATATGTTGAATTCATTACTACATTACCGTTCGTGTAACATACTGTATAAATATGTTGAATTCATTACTACATTACTGTCCGTGTAACATACTGTATAAATATGTTGAATTCATTACTACATTACTGTTCATGTAACATACTGTATAAATATGTTGAATTCATTACTACATTACTGTTCATGTAACATACTGTATAAATATGTTGAATTCATTACTACATTACCGTTCCATGTAACATACTGTATAAATATGTTGAATTCATTACTACATTACCGTTCCATGTAACATACTGTATAAATATGTTGAATTCATTACTACATTACCGTTCCATGTAACATACTGTGTAAATATGTTGAATTCATTACTACATTACTGTTCGTGTAACTTACTGTATAAATATGTTGAATTCCTTACTACATTACTGTTCGTGTAACATACTGTATAAATATGTTGAATTCATTACTACATTACCGTTCGTGTAACATACTGTATAAATATGTTGAATTCATTACTACATTACTGTCCGTGTAACATACTGTATAAATATGTTGAATTCATTACTACATTACCGTTCCATGTAACATACTGTATAAATATGTTGAATTCATTACTACATTACCGTTCCATGTAACATACTGTGTAAATATGTTGAATTCATTACTACATTACTGTTCGTGTAACCTACTGTATAAATATGTTGAATTCCTTACTACATTACTGTTCGTGTAACATACTGTATAAACATGTTGAATTCATTACTACATTACTGTTCATGTAACATACTGTATAAATATGTTGAATTCATTACTACATTACCGTTCGTGTAACATACTGTATAAATATGTTGAATTAATTAATACATTACTGTCCGTGTAACCTACTGCATAAATATGTTGAATTCATTACTACATTACCGTTCATGTGACATACTGTATAAATATGTTGAATTCATTACTACATTACTGTTCCTGTAACATACTGTATAAATATGTTGAATTCATTACTACATTACCGTTCGTGTAACATACTGTATAAATATGTTGAATTCATTACTACATTACTGTCCGTGTAACCTACTGTATAAATATGTTGAATTCATTACTACATTACCGTTCATGTGACATACTGTATAAATATGTTGAATTCATTACTACATTACTGTTCCTGTAACATACTGTATAAATATGTTGAATTCATTACTACATTACTGTTCATGTAACATACTGTATAAATATGTTGAATTCATTACTACATTACCGTTCGTGTAACATACTGTATAAATATGTTGAATTCATTACTACATTACTGTCCGTGTAACCTACTGTATAAATATGTTGAATTCATTACTACATTACCGTTCATGTGACATACTGTATAAATATGTTGAATTCATTACTACATTACTGTCCGTGTAACCTACTGTATAAATATGTTGAATTCATTACTACATTACCGTTCATGTGACATACTGTGTAAATATGTTGAATTCCTTACTACATTACTGTTCGTGTAACATACTGTATAAATATGTTGAATTCATTACTACATTACCGTTCATGTAACATACTGTATAAATATGTTGAATTCATTACTACATTACCGTTCATGTAACATACTGTATAAATATGTTGAATTCATTACTACATTACCGTTCGTGTAACATACAGTTTAAATATGTTGAATTCATTACTACATTACTGTTCATGTAACATACTGTATAAATATGTTGAATTCATTACTACATTACCGTTCGTGTAACATACTGTATAAATATGTTGAATTCATTACTACATTACTGTCCGTGTAACATACTGTATAAATATGTTGAATTCATTACTACATTACTGTTCATGTAACATACTGTATAAATATGTTGAATTCATTACTACATTACTGTTCATGTAACATACTGTATAAATATGTTGAATTCATTACTACATTACCGTTCCATGTAACATACTGTATAAATATGTTGAATTCATTACTACATTACCGTTCCATGTAACATACTGTATAAATATGTTGAATTCATTACTACATTACCGTTCGTGTAACATACTGTATAAATATGTTGAATTCATTACTACATTACTGTCCGTGTAACCTACTGTATAAATATGTTGAATTCATTACTACATTACCGTTCATGTGACATACTGTATAAATATGTTGAATTCATTACTACATTACTGTTCCTGTAACATACTGTATAAATATGTTGAATTCATTACTACATTACTGTTCGTGTAACATACTGTATAAATATGTTGAATTCATTACTACATTACCGTTCATGTGACATACTGTATAAATATGTTGAATTCATTACTACATTACCGTTCATGTAACATACTGCATAAATATGTTGAATTCATTACTACATTACTGTTCATGTAACATACTGTATAAATATGTTGAATTCCTCTCCTCTCCACCAGGCGGTAAATAACTTCAAGAATGAGACGGGTTACACCAAACGCATGACGGGAGTAGCCCAGCCTCCCTTTGTTCCCAACCCCGCCCCTCCTCTTCAGCCTCAGTCCCGCCCTCAGTGCCCGCTCCAG
Organism: Coregonus lavaretus; assembly: GCF_964263955.1. NCBI lineage: Eukaryota > Metazoa > Chordata > Actinopteri > Salmoniformes > Salmonidae > Coregonus > Coregonus lavaretus. Next base: position 38,490 of record NW_028164941.1, read on the forward strand.
CCTATCAGGAGCCAGCAAGACCCTCTCATGCCCCGCCCTCCAGCCTTAGACACGCCACCATTGGCTCAGCAGCAGCAGCAGGTTGCCACGCCCCTCAGGTAAAGATACATGGAGTTCTCACTAGTGTCCTGGCGAAAAAAGATCAAATGCACAACAACCAACCAAGTGCCTGGGTGACGTATTCCTCACACATTTATGATGTTATTTTTTACCCCTAGGGTCGGGAACCAGAATAACTCCTCCCGCGTGGCTGCTGGCTCCTCCTATAACTCAGCGGGCCCCTCCCCCCAGCACCCAACCAATCACAACAACACGCTCATGCCAAAGTAAGATTCTCTCTCTCCTCGCTTTCTCTCTCTCTCTCTCTCTCTGTTTCTCTTTCTCTCTCTCATAGACACGGTCGTGTGTCCTGGGCCAGTGAATCCGAGCTGTCTGTAAGGTTTGGGACGTTTTTAAGTAATGATGATACATGTTTTTTTTTCCAGAGAGCCAGAGAGTGGGGGGGGTGCTCAGCCTGTGGTGGACTCAGCCGACCCCCCTCTATCCACTCCCCTCATGGCCAAGGTGAACACACACACACACACACACACACCTTCAAATGTATCTGTCGTTCATTGTCAATTCAGATAAAGGCTACGTATTGTTGTTGATACAAAGTTCTGTGTGTGTGCTGTCCGCAGGGCTACCGTGTTCCAGTGCCGGGCCAACACCGGTCTGTCAGTCACACCCTGCAGAGGACAGGTAACACCAACCGCTGCCAAACCCCAGAGACACCTTCCTCTTGCAACCGACACTGTAGTATTTCAAAGTGCTGTTTTCCTCCTAACCGACAGGTCCTCCACCCAGGTCCAACCCCACTAGACCCTCTGAAGGACCACCCCATTGGGACAGGTACAGGTGTGTTCTCGTGGCTGTGTTCCTTGCCTCTGTTATATGAAGTTCCAACATTTTCGACAAATGCTATTACCCGGTTCACACCTGACTGATGACGTCACGTTCCTCTCTTCCTGTCTCTCTCCAGCCCCTCCGGTCGTGGCAGGAACCATAGCGACCGCGCCCCTCCCTCCCAGCCCCCTCCCTCCAACGTGCCACCCCCTCTCTACACCCCTCCCTCCCTTTTCTCTTCCCCGCTCCCCCATCCCCCGGGTGTCATGCCCCCCCACTACCCCCCTCCCCACTTCCCCCCGGGTCAACAGCCCCCATCCAGCTACTCCCTGCCCCCACCTGGCTACCCACCCACCCCAGGAGTCACCAACCCTCCCTGGGCGCCCCCCAACACCCAGCCCCCCCTCACCGGCAAGCCCATCCCCTCCCCCTCCTCTTCCTCCTCATCCTTCCTCTCCAAGGATGAGTTCTACAGACAACAGAAGAGGCTGAAGGACAAGTGAGTGGACTGACTGTCATTCTTACTGTTGAGTAGGTAGTCTTCCTCTGTTCTGATGGACTGACTGTCATTCTTACTGTTGAGTAGGTAGTCTTCCTCTGTTCGGATGGACTGACTGTCATTCTTACTGTTGAGTAGGTAGTCTTCCTCTGTTCTGATGGACTGACTGTCATTCTTACTGTTGAGTAGGTAGTCTTCCTCTGTTCTGATGGACTGACTGTCATTCTTACTGTTGAGTAGGTAGTCTTCTGTTCTGATGGACTGACTGTCATTCTTACTGTTGAGTAGGTAGTCTTCCTCTGTTCTGATGGACTGACTGTCATTCTTACTGTTGAGTAGGTAGTCTTCCTCTGTTCTGATGGACTGACTGTCATTCTTACTGTGGAGTAGGTAGTCTTCCTCTGTTCTGATGGACTGACTGTCATTCTTACTGTTGAGTAGGTAGTCTTCCTCTGTTCTGATGGACTGACTGTCATTCTTACTGTTGAGTAGGTAGTAGGGGTGTAACGATTCGTTTTAACAACGATTCGATTTGTATCACGATTCGTGGTTGTCGATACGATTCAAGGACGATATTGGTTCATTTAGAACGATACGATCCGAAACGATTCAGTGACTTGAAATCGATTCAGGAACCTTTTAGCCAAAAATACAACCAGTGTGACTGAAATAAATACCTGGATACTGGACAGTGCAGGTGAAGTTTCCTAGATTCCTGTTTCTTGTAAGGACCGCAATGGTGGCTTGATAATTTCTCGCTCGTCGGCTTCTCCTCTGTCGTCCGCCATGCTATGTTTTGTTGTCTTGGTGCCTTTGCGCTGCTGCTGGCGCGATGACGTGACGGATAGGCAGACTGAATCGAGTAATGTTTAAAGCCTTTATCATTAAAAGAGCTAAGAAAAAACATCCATATAAAGTCTGACGTGCTTAAATCCAATGGGTTATTTCCTAGTATCGATACAATCGATTTATTACATTTTAAAACGATGTTAGATTGATATATGTTGTCCAAAAGGCCAACTCGCCGAGCACAGATCGATGTAGTTGGATCATAGGAATATAAATCGATACATCGATGTAGTAGATGGATCGTTACACCCCTAGTAGGTAGTCTTCCTCTGTTCTGATGGACTGACTGTCATTCTTACTGTTGAGTAGGTAGTCTTCCTCTGTTCTGATGGACTGACTGTCATTCTTACTGTTGAGTAGGTAGTCTTCCTCAGTTCTGATGGACTGACTGTCATTCTTACTGTTGAGTAGGTAGTCTTCCTCTGTTCTGATGGACTGACTGTCATTCTTACTGTTGAGTAGGTAGTCTTCCTCTGTTCTGATGGACTGACTGTCATTCTTACTGTTGAGTAGGTAGTCTTCCTCTGTTCTGATGGACTGACTGTCATTCTTACTGTGGAGTAGGTAGTCTTCCTCTGTTCTGATGGACTGACTGTCATTCTTACTGTGGAGTAGGTAGTCTTCCTCTGTTCTGATGGACTGACTGTCATTCTTACTGTGGAGTAGGTAGTCTTCCTCTGTTCTGATGGACTGACTGTCATTCTTACTGTGGAGTAGGTAGTCTTCCTCTGTTCTGATGGACTGACTGTCATTCTTACTGTGGAGTAGGTAGTCTTCCTCTGTTCTGATGGACTGACTGTCATTCTTACTATTGAGTAGGGAGTCTTCCTCTGTTCTGATGGACTGACTGTCATTCTTACTGTTGAGTAGGTAGTCTTCCTCTGTTATGATGGACTGACTGTCATTCTTACTGTTGAGTAGGTAGTCTTCCTCTGTTCTGATGGACTGACTGTCATTCTTACTGTGGAGTAGGTAGTCTTCCTCTGTTCTGATGGACTGACTGTCATTCTTACTGTGGAGTAGGTAGTCTTCTGTTCTGATGGACTGACTGTCATTCTTACTGTGGAGTAGGTAGTCTTCCTCTGTTCTGATGGACTGACTGTCATTCTTACTGTGGAGTAGGTAGTCTTCCTCTGTTCTGATGGACTGACTGTCATTCTTACTGTGGAGTAGGTAGTCTTCCTCTGTTCTGATGGACTGACTGTCATTCTTACTGTTGAGTAGGTAGTCTTCCTCTGTTCCGATGGACTGACTGTCATTCTTACTGTTGAGTAGGTAGTCTTCCTCTGTTCTGATTCCTAACCAATCAATGACCTTAATGGATCAATCAAGTACAAGGTAGGAGTGAAAACTCAAGACACTCTGCCCCGTCAATGGAATGAGTTTGCCGCCTGTGTGTTCGGTCATTCTCCTCCGCTAACATGTATTGTGTGAGCGACTAAAGTCTCAGGCCAAAGTGTGGTTCACAGAACTACTTCTCTTTCAAGCGCTCTAGTTTATCATTTTAACTGTGACGGGAGACGTTGACCCCGCTCATTAAACTGAGCAGTGTCCCTTCTCTCTCTCTCCTGCCTCACCTCTTCATACTGTTATCAAAAATATCGTTCCCTCTCCCTCCTGTCCTCCCCCAGCTCCCACTGTCGCTATGGTAACCGGGAAAAGTCCAAGCTGGATGAGTTCACGAACGACTTTGCAAAGGAGCTGCTGGAGTACAGAAAGATCCAGAAGGAGAGGAGGCGTTCTTACTCCAGGTATAATATTCAATACTCATACAATACAGAAAGATCCAGAAGGAGAGACAACGCCCTTACTCCAGGTATAATACTCAATACTCATACAATACAGAAAGATCCAGAAGGAGAGGAGGCGCTCTTACTCCAGGTATAATACTCAATACTCATACAATACAGAAAGATCCAGAAGGAGAGACAACGCCCTTACTCCAGGTATAATACTCAATACTCATACAATACAGAAAGATCCAGAAGGAGAGGAGGCGCTCTTACTCCAGGGATAATACTCATACAATACAGAAAGATCCAGAAGGAGAGACAACGCCCTTACTCCAGGTATAATACTCAATACTCATACAATACAGAAAGATCCAGAAGGAGAGACAACGCCCTTACTCCAGGTATAATACTCAATACTCATACAATACAGAAAGATCCAGAAGGAGAGGAGGCGCTCTTACTCCAGGTATAATACTCAATACTCATACAATACAGAAAGATCCAGAAGGAGAGACAACGCCCTTACTCCAGGTATAATACTCAATACTCATACAATACAGAAAGATCCAGAAGGAGAGGAGGCGCTCTTACTCCAGGTATAATACTCATACAATACAGAAAGATCCAGAAGGAGAGACAACGCCCTTACTCCAGGTATAATACTCAATACTCATACAATACAGAAAGATCCAGAAGGAGAGGAGGCGCTCTTACTCCAGGTATAATACTCATACAATACAGAAAGATCCAGAAGGAGAGACAACGCCCTTACTCCAGGTATAATACTCAATACTCATACAATACAGAAAGATCCAGAAGGAGAGACAACGCCCTTACTCCAGGTATAATACTCAATACTCATACAATACAGAAAGATCCAGAAGGAGAGGAGGCGCTCTTACTCCAGGTATAATACTCATACAATACAGAAAGATCCAGAAGGAGAGACAACGCCCTTACTCCAGGTATAATACTCAATACTCATACAATACAGAAAGATCCAGAAGGAGAGGAGGCGCTCTTACTCCAGGTATAATACTCATACAATACAGAAAGATCCAGAAGGAGAGACAACGCCCTTACTCCAGGTATAATACTCAATACTCATACAATACAGAAAGATCCAGAAGGAGAGACAACGCCCTTACTCCAGGTATAATACTCAATACTCATACAATACAGAAAGATCCAGAAGGAGAGACAACGCCCTTACTCCAGGTATAATACTCAATACTCATACAATACAGAAAGATCCAGAAGGAGAGGAGACGCCCTTACTCCAGGTATAATACTCATACAATATTCACATCATACTCATAACTGTAATACAATACTCATACAACACTCATATAATAGTATTCTATACTTGCATAATATTCTATACTCATATAGTAGTATTCTATACTCGCATACTATTATTGTATACTACTCACACTTAATCTTTCCCTCTCTTTCTCTCTCTCCCTCTCCATCTGTCCTTTCTCTCTCTCCCTCTCCATCTGTCCATTCTCTCTCTCCCTCTCATCTGTCCATTCTCTCTCTCCCTCTCCATCTGTCCTTTCTCTCTCTCCCTCTCCATCTGTCCATTTCTCTCTCTCCATCTGTCCTTTCTCTCTCTCTCCCTCTCCATCTGTCCTTTCTCTCTCTCTCCCTCTCCATCTGTCCTTTCTCTCTCTCCCTCTCATCTGTCCATTTCTCTCTCTCCCTCTCCATCTGTCCTTTCTCTCTCTCCCTCTCTCCCTCTCCATCTGTCCTTTCTCTCTCTCCCTCTCCATCTGTCCATTTCTCTCTCTCTCCCTCTCCATCTGTCCATTTCTCTCTCTCCCTCTCCATCTGTCCTTTCTCCCTCTCCCCCTCTCCATCTGTCCTTTCTCTCTCTCCCTCTCCATCTGTCCTTTCTCTCTCTCCCTCTCCATCTGTCCTTTCTCTCTCTCCCTCTCCATCTGTCCTTTCTCTCTCTCCCTCTCCATCTGTCCTTTCTCTCTCTCCCTCTCCATCTGTCCATTTCTCTCTCTCTCCCTCTCCATCTGTCCATTTCTCTCCCTCTCCATCTGTCCATTTCTCTCTCTCTCCCTCTCCATCTGTCCATTTCTCTCTCTCCCTCTCCATCTGTCCTTTCTCTCTCTCCCTCTCCATCTGTCCTTTCTCTCTCTCCCTCTCCATCTGTCCATTTCTCTCTCTCCCTCTCCATCTGTCCATTTCTCTATCTCCCTCTCCATCTGTCCATTTCTCCCTCTCCCTCTCCATCTGTCAATTTCTCTCTCTCCCTCTCCATCTGTCCTTTCTCTCTCTCCCTCTCCATCTGTCCATTTCTCTCTCTCCCTCTCCATCTGTCCTTTCTCTCTCTCCCTCTCTATCTGTCCTTTCTCTCTCTCCCTCTCCATCTGTCCTTTCTCTCTCTCCCTCTCCATCTGTCCTTTCTCTCTCTCCCTCTCCATCTGTCCTTTCTCTCTCTCCCTCTCCATCTGTCCATTTCTCTCTCTCCCTCTCCATCTGTCCATTTCTCTCTCTCCCTCTCCATCTGTCCTTTCTCTCTCTCCCTCTCCATCTGTCCATTTCTCTCTCTCCCTCTCCATCTGTCCTTTCTCTCTCTCCCTCTCCATCTGTCCTTTCTCTCTCTCCCTCTCCATCTGTCCATTTCTCTCTCCCTCTCCATCTGTCCTTTCTCTCTCTCCCTCTCCATCTGTCCTTTCTCTCTCTCTCTCTCCCTCTCCATCTGTCCTTTCTCTCTCTCCCTCTCCATCTGTCCATTTCTCTCTCTCCCTCTCCATCTGTCCTTTCTCTCTCTCCCTCTCCATCTGTCCTTTCTCTCTCTCCCTCTCCATCTGTCCATTTCTCTCTCCCTCTCCATCTGTCATTTCTCTCTCTCCCTCTCCATCTGTCCTTTCTCTCTCTCCCCAGGTCTAGGTCGTCCTACAGTAGCTCTTCCTACTCCAAATCCCGTTCCCGTTCTCGTTCATACTCCCGTTCCTCCAGTCGTTCCAGATCCCGTTCCAGATCCCGTTCCAGGTCTTACTCCCGCTCCTCCCCTTACTCCCGCCGCCACGGACGACCTCGCGGCTACCGCTCCCGCTCCCGTTCCCGCGGCTACCGCCGATCACGCTCGCCACCGCCTTACCGGGGCCGAGATGTGGCGGGACGCGGGAGAGGACGGGGACGAGGAGGGGGGTACCGGTCACGCTCCAGATCACCAGGCCAAGGGGGTTACCGGACCCACACACCTCCACCCCCATGCTCCAGGAAGCCTGCCGCTGCTGGGCCGCCGCCTGAGGGAGAGAGGAAATACCCGGGCCGGACCGGGGAGAGGGATCGGGAGAGGGAGCCGGCGGTGTACGGCCGAGGCCCAGACCACAACGACCCGTACGAGAGGGAGAGGTACCGGGAGTGGGAGAGGGAATACAGGGAGTGGTACGAGAAATACTTCAAAAACTACAGCTCCCACAACCCCCTTCCCAATACCCCACCTCCCTACAGGGGCCGATCCGCGCTTAGCTCCACCCCTGCCCCTGTGCCACCCCCAGCCGGACGAAACAGAGACCCCCACAGCCCTCCTCCCCCCTCTGACTTCTACCCCTCCCCTCGACACCGCCTGGACCGTGAATCCTCCCCCTTCAGCCGAGGGAGGAGGCGAGGTGAGGACTATCCCCCTCCCCCCTCACACCTCTCCCCCAGGGGCAGGAACCAGCCAATGACTTACCAGGAGAAGTGTGCTGAGCAGTTTGGACATCTGCCGCTGGCCCGGCCAGCCAATCAGGATCCTCAGATGCCACTGAAGGTCGCTAAGGGTGACGGAGGTCCGTCGTCGAGCATCGCCGGTGCCACGGTCACTGTGACCTCCGACCTGAAAGAGCAGAAGCACAGGAAGAGGAAGAGGAGGAAGACGGAGGAAGGGAGAGGGGGAGGAGAGTCCTCGCGCTCCAGTGCGTCTGACTCTACGGACGACGCTCGGAAAGAAGAGAAGAAGAGAACCAGGAGGACTCCCGTTGGCTCGTCAAGCCACGATGACTCCACCCCCGTACGGGACGAGCCAATGGACAGCGACGCCTCAGACGTAGTCCCGGACAAAGCTGATAGGTGGACCGGGGACAGTAAGGGGGAGGTAGAGGGGAGAAGAGGAGGGTCCAAACGCAGACCGGACTCCAGCACAGCTAGGAAAGACTCACCGTCCAAGAGCTGGAAGACCGACAGAGAGAGAGACGCAGAGACAGACCGGGACGAGACTGGGACAGACCGGGAAAAGACCACCCCAGCCAGTAGAGACCGGGACAAGATCACCCCAGCCAGTAGAGACCGGGACAAGATCACCCCAGCCAGTAGAGACCGGGACAAGATCACCCCAGCCAGTAGAGACCGGGACAAGATCACCCCAGCCAGTAGAGACCGGGACAAGATCACCCCAGCCAGTAGAGACCGGGACAAGACTACCCCAGCCGGTACAGACCGGGGCAAGACTACCCCAGCCGGTACAGACCGGGACAAGACTACCCCAGCCGGTACAGACCGGGACAAGACCACCCCAGCCGGTACAGACCGGGACAAGACCACCCCAGCTGGTACAGACTACCAGGAGACCTCTCTAACAGAACCGTCAGTCAAACGGGTCAAAGATGAATTTACTCCCCTCCAACCAGACTCTTCCAAACCCACCTCCCCCCAACCCCCTGCACCCCTAACATCAGCTCCCAAACTACCTCCTCCTAAACCCGACCCAGACCTGCTCAAGCCGGTTAGAATCGAACCAGACCCATTCAAACCGGTTAGAACTGACCCAAACCAGTTTAAACCTGTCAGAACCAACCCAGACCAATTCAATACAGTTAAAACCGACCCAGACCAGTTTAAACCGGTTAGAACTGACCCGGACCAGTTGAAACCGTTCAGAACCGACCTGGACCATTCCAGACCAGCCAAGGAGGAGCAGAGAGGGAAGCGAGATCCAGAGGTTCGGCAGGACAGGAGCTCAGGGAGAGAGGACAAGCCCAGGAGAGAGGCTGACAGGGTGGGTAGAGAACAGGAGAGAGCCCCTGGCAAAGCTCCAGACACCAAGCCTGAGAAGAAGAGGAGGAGGAGGGGGAAGGAGGAGGAGGAGGAGGAGAGGAAGGCGAGAAAGGAGGAGAGGAGTACGTCTGATAAGGAGATGGAGGTGCCCCAAATCAAATCTCCCAGAGTGGAGCTCACCGAGACCCCAAAACCTTGCAACCCCAAACGTGACGTAGAGAAGGAGATGGAGAGGGGTTCCATAAGGCCTCTGATGGAGAGAGGGATGGAGGGAGAGCCTCAGAGGAAGATCAAGAACAACAACAGAGGAGGAGGGAGGCTGGCTGGGGCTGGTGTGGTTGTGGGCGTGGCCGGAACAGAGGCAGCCAATCAGAGCAGCTATATGAAGGGAAGCGTAGAGAGGAGCAGAGCCAAGAGGGGCTGTAAGGGCCTGGCGCCCGACGGATCAGGAGCCGTAGTGGATTACACCAGGTGAGACTGGCTGTCTGGGGAACTGACCGTTCCATCTAATAACAGCGGTGTGTCTCTAATAATAATTACTGTCTACCTTAAGTGGAATGAATGGAAGTCTCTCTGGATAAGAGTGTCAATGTTAAGTCATAACACGTGATAAAGTCCTACTCTGAAATACTGTATGTGTTGTGTAAAGCAGCACCAGTCCCCCAGGGGGCAGTAGTCCTGTGTGTGGTGGAGCAGAGGGCAGAGCAGAGCACAGGAAGACTGTCGTTAAAACGCTGGAGGAATACACCAAGGACAGCTCCGCACCTGCTGACGACCAGATAGTACTCGTACAGGTCAGAGACACACAGCTCTACACCTGTTAGACCAGATAGTACTCGTACAGGTCAGACACACAGCTCTACACCTGTTAGACCAGATAGTACTCGTACAGTTTAGACACACACAGCTCTACACCTGTTAGACCAGATAGTACTCGTACAGGTCTGACACACACAGCTCTACACCTGTTAGACCAGATAGTACTCGTACAGGTCAGACACACAGCTCTACACCTGTTAGACCAGATAGTACTCGTACAGGTCAGACACACACAGCTCTACACCTGTTAGACCAGATAGTACTCATACAGGTCAGAGACACACAGCTCTACACCTGTTAGACCAGATAGTACTCGTACAGGTCAGAGACACACAGCTCTACACCTGTTAGACCAGATAGTACTCATACAGGTCAGAGACACACAGCTCTACACCTGTTAGACCAGATAGTACTCATACAGGTCAGACACACACAGCTCTACACCTGTTAGACCAGATAGTACTCATACAGGTCACACACAGCTCTACACCTGTTAGACCTGATAGTACTCATACAGGTCAGACACACAGCTCTACACCTGTTAGACCAGATAGTACTCATACAGGTCACACACAGCTCTACACCTGTTAGACCAGATAGTACTCATACAGGTCAGAGACACACAGCTCTACACCTGTTAGACCAGATAGTACTCGTACAGGTCAGAGACACACAGCTCTACACCTGTTAGACCAGATAGTACTCGTACAGGTCAGAGACACACATCTCTACACCTGTTAGACCAGATAGTACTCGTACAGGTCAGAGACACACAGCTCTACACCTGTTAGACCAGATAGTACTCATACAGGTCAGACACACACAGCTCTACACCTGTTAGACCAGATAGTACTCATACAGGTCAGACACACTCAGCTCTACACCTGTTAGACCAGATAGTACTCATACAGGTCAGACACACAGCTCTACACCTGTTAGACCTGATAGTACTCATACAGGTCAGACACACAGCTCTACACCTGTTAGACCAGATAGTACTCATACAGGTCTGACACAGCTCTACACCTGTTAGACCAGATAGTACTCATACAGGTCTGACACACACAGCTCTACACCTGTTAGACCAGATAGTACTCATACAGGTCAGACACAGCTCTACACCTGTTAGACCAGATAGTACTCATACAGGTCACACACAGCTCTACACCTGTTAGACCAGATGGTACTCATACAGGTCTGACACACACAGCTCTACACCTGTTAGACCAGATGGTACTCATACAGGTCAGACACACACAGCTCTACACCTGTTAGACCAGATAGTACTCATACAGGTCAGACACACACAGCTCTACACCTGTTAGACCAGATAGTACTCATACAGGTCAGAGACACACAGCTCTACACCTGTTAGACCAGATAGTACTCATACAGGTCAGAGACACACAGCTCTACACCTGTTAGACCAGATAGTACTCATACAGGTCAGACACACAGCTCTACACCTGTTAGACCAGATAGTACTCATACAGGTCAGACACACAGCTCTACACCTGTTAGACCAGATAGTACTCATACAGGTCAGACACACACAGCTCTACACCTGTTAGACCAGATAGTACTCATACAGGTCAGACACAGCTCTACACCTGTTAGACCAGATGGTACTCATACAGGTCAGACACACACAGCTCTACACCTGTTAGACCAGATAGTACTCATACAGGTCAGACACAGCTCTACACCTGTTAGACCAGATGGTACTCATACAGGTCAGACACACACAGCTCTACACCTGTTAGACCAGATAGTACTCATACAGGTCAGACACACAGCTCTACACCTGTTAGACCAGATAGTACTCATACAGGTCAGACACACACAGCTCTACACCTGTTAGACCAGATAGTACTCATACAGGTCAGACACAGCTCTACACCTGTTAGACCAGATAGTACTCATACAGGTCAGACACAGCTCTACACCTGTTAGACCAGATGGTACTCGTACAGGTCTGACGGTAGACCAAATGTCACACACACCCTGAAAAAAATCAAGCTGAGCAGATCTTCCGTTCTCTCCTCCTGCAGGTCCCTCGGTCCAAGTGGGAGAAGGAGGACTACGAATCAGAGGAAGAGGAAGGAGGAGGGGTCAGGGTTCAACTCCGCCCCTTGCTCAACCCCTCTCTCCCTTTCCCCCCTGGACCCCACATCGCCGTGACAACAGAGACCGCGGCAATGCGAGCGAAAGAGAGGGACCGTACCTTTCCCAAGCCAGAGAGAACTCTGTCCCCCTCTAGTGGCAGAGACGGAGAAGACAGCCTGCAGGATGGAAAACACTCCAAAGACCACATAGCTACTGAGAAAGACAGAGAGATGGAGGGAGAGAGGGAGCGGTTAAAGGATCGGGAGAGAGAGAGGGAGCGGTTAAAGGATCGGGAGAGAGAGAGGGAGCGGTTAAAGGAGATGGAGGGAGAGAGGGAGCGATTAAAGGAGATGGAGGGAGAGCGGGAGCGGTTAAAGGAGCGGGAGAGAGAGAGGGGGAAAGAGAGAGAAAGAGAGAGGCAGCACAGCCGCGCTTCTGACAAAGAGATGGACAGACCTTCCTCTCAGCGGCCGGAGCGAGAGAGGAGAGAGAGAGAACGAGAGAGGACTTGGCGGAGAGGGAGCGACCACGGCAGTGAAAAGAGCTCCTCTTCCTCCTCACACTCTTTCTCACGCGACCGTAAACCCTCTTCTTCCAGGGACCACAACTCAACCTCTGACCCCAGAGCCAGAGAGCACAGAGACCACAGAGACCACAAACAGAGAGACCACCTCCACCACAAACATAAAGACGGCAAAGACCAGAACTCCTCCACCGTTGACCGTAACACAAACTCTACTGACCGCAGGCAGAGAGACCACCTCGACCACAAACGTAAAGACAGCAAAGACCAGAACTCCTCCACCGTTGACCGTAACACAAACTCTACTGACCGCAGACCACCAGACGACCAAGAGACCACCAGAGAGCAGAGAGACCACCCCAAAGACCACAGAGACCACCTCGCCGACTGCAGACAACCAGACCACGGAAAGCTAGGCAGTGCCTCTCCGCCCTCCAAGAGAGACCCACCCCCATCTGACCCCTCCTCCTCCACCAGCACCCAGAGAGATCAGGGAGGGTCTGAGCCCACCAGGCCCAGTGAGAGCAGCCCTGGCAGGGACACGACGCAGGACATATACCCCTCTCTTCCGGTCTCCAGCTCCATGGAGAACCAGCCCAGGAGAGGGGAGGCTGAGGGAGAGGAACCCAGAGCAGAGCGCCCCTCAGCGGGGAGGGAGAGCCAGCAGGCCAGCCTAGGCACCCTAGAGAAGGAGATGAGTGGTGGAAAGTCCCCCATACAGCCCCCCAGGACTGACAACAGGGCAGGGGTACCCCGAGCTGTCAGAGAGAGAGAAAGAAAGAAGGAGAGAGAGGGGGAGATGCAAAGGATGAGAGAGAAGGAGAGGGAGAAGGAGAGGGAGAGGGAGAAGGAGAAGGAGAGAGGGGTGCAGAAGGAGAGAGAGAGGGAGCACCCTAAAGTCAGACCTCCTCCCCCGGTCACTTCTTCCAGATCTCCTCCCTCAGTCCCTTCTTCCAGATCTCCTCTCTCTGTCCCTTCTTCCAGATCTCCTCCCTCTGTCCTTTCTTCCAGATCTCCTCCCTCTGTCCCTTCTTCCAGACCTCCTCCTGACCTGGCCAGAGAGACTGATGAAGCGGCCTTCGAACCTGACTACAGCGAGGGAGAGATCTCAGAGGGGGAGGACAGGGGGGAGGAGGAGGAGGGAGAGAAAAAAGTGTCCGGACAGAGAGTGGCGTCGGGACAGAGAGCGGCGTCGGGAGAGAGAGCGGCGTCGGGACAGAGAGCGGCGTCGGGAGAGAGAGCGGTGGTTGGGGGCAGCAGCAGCAGAAGTCGTAGCAGCAGCTCCAGCTCTGTCGGTAGCCTGGGCAACAAGAAAGACAAGAAGAAGAAGAAGGAGAAAAAGGAGAAGAAGAAACGGAAGAAGAAGAAGAAGGAGAAAAAGCAGAAGAGACAGGCGAGCCTGGAGGCTGAGGAGGGAGAGATCACAGGACTGAAACACAAGAAGAAGAAGAAGAAGGAGAAGGAGGAGGACGAGGAGCTGGGGAGAGAAGAAGAGCCGAATTGCTAGCGGAGCCTTATGAGACGTTTCATTGTGAAGCGTTCAACGCGTTTCAGCCCAAGAGTGTGTCCCAAAACCCTATTCCCTATCTAGTACACACTACTTAAGGCTGTGGATAAAAAGTAGTGCACTAGAAAAGGGAGTAGGGAGCCATTTTGGAGGAAGGATATTGGTTTCCTTCTTAGACTCTGTCGTCAGGTGAGGTCTCAGGGGATCACCCAGGCTGCATTCCAAATCCCATCCTATTCACTGTGTAGGGCACTGTGTAGGGCACTATGTAGGGCTCTATGTAGGGGATAGGGTGCCATTTGTGATGATCGGAAGAGGACTACCGCGCTGCGCTGTTCACTTTAGTTCAACACTTTATCTGGTTTTGCTGAGGATTTTTGAATTCATTTAAATACATTTTAAGGCTGACGTATGAAATATTAATTTTGGACTGTTGTAACTTAGGCTGCTGCTTGGACGAGTCGGTTTGCTTGAGTGATGGTTGGAACTTTTATTTTATTTTTTGTGCTTAAAAAAGGAACTAATTGCAAAACCTTGATTTGTTCCCCCCCTCCCCAGGTCCTTTTGAAGAGTTTGTACAACCTAGGGTGCGTCCCAAATAGCAACCAGTTCCCGATGTAGTGGACTATATACAGAATAGTGAACCCCTGTTAGGGACACGCGCGAAATACCGTCTTTCACGTCGGAATGTGCATTTTTGAGTGAAAACGTTTAGGAGGAAGGAAAAGGTACTTTCAAGATACAGTTGAATGTTACTCTGCTGTTAGCAGGCTGGGGTAGAGCAGCTTAGTGGTAGCAATGGGCCTAGGGTTGCTAAACTATTTCCCCTAATTCACCAGATTTCCCAGAAATCCCGGTTGAGAGGATTCCCCTTCTTGATTTCAGGAATCTGGGAATTTGTTCAAGCCAAGTTGCAGTAGTTGGTTCCACGTCTTATGGTACCGGAATTAATTATATTTACACAATTATGACAGTATGTGAATATTGTTGCTAGTTGAGCTGGACTGGGTAGAGATCCACTGGAGGGTGTTTAAGGGACATGTTGGATTGAAGGGTTCCGTGCGTTGCACTGTGAAGATTAAAAATCTATCTGTTTCCTGTTTTGGTTTTTAGTTTTGCAATGACCTCTGTTTAATTTAAACTACCAGCTGAATGAATACCGGAGGGACATTTTTTTTTTTTTTTTCTCTTGTTTTGAAGATAATAAAAAAAACTTTTCAGCAAAAATGTTGATCTCCATTTTCTTGTTTTTCACCTCTGCTTTTAAAAAAGGGCTTCACCTGTGGATAATTGTATATTAAGGGTCTGTAATAAAACGTTTTATAAAGGCATTTACAAACCGTTTACTCACCTTTTATTACCTTTATTCCTACATCTGTTCATGTTAGTAAAGCTAGTCACACATTTATATTTCCTTAAACATCCTGTGTTGTTGCTTATTCTTTTACTAGGCACAAGTGCAGCAGCGTCTACCAAGGGCCCATCTTTTTGTGAGAAATTACACTGGTCACTTAAAACATTTTATAAAGTATAAATCACACTCACTTTAGATTAGGGACTGCAAAAAAAAATACTTTTAACTAAATAGTTTTATAAATACCAATAATTAGTAAAATGGTGGATACATTCGGGGTTAATGATTTAATAAATGGTGAACACACACTTTTATAAATGCTGTATAAATGCTTTATTACGGACCCTTAAAATAAAGGGTTGCCCAAATGTGTCCCAAGTGAAAAGCTTGGGAGAGTGAAGTTCTTGCAGCTTGGCTATCTATCTTGATCTATTTTTCTGTAGGATTCACTTTCCCTAGGCGGCTACATTAGGTTTTGGAACTTTCATTGAAGTAGCCTACTAGTCAAGCGCAGGAACCGCGAGGAAGGTCGATGTCAAGGTTTTAGCCTACTAGTCAAGCGCAGGAACCGCGAGGAAGGTCGATGTCAAGGTTTTAGCCTACTAGTCAAGCGCAGGAACCGCGAGGAAGGTCGATGTCAAGTCGAGGTTTTAGCCTACTAGTCAAGCGCAGGAACCGCGAGGAAGGTCGATGTCAAGGTTTTAGCCTACTAGTCAAGCGCAGGAACCGCGAGGAAGGTCGATGTCAAGGTTTTAGCCTACTAGTCAAGCGCAGGAACCGCGAGGAAGGTCGATGTCAAGGTGTGGTTTTAGCCTACTGGTCAAGCACAGTAACCGCGAGGAAGGTCGATGTCAAGGTGAGGTTTTAGCCTACTAGTCAAGCGCAGGAACCGCGAGGAAGGTCGATGTCAAGGTGTGGTTTTAGCCTACTAGTCAAGCACAGTAACCGCGAGGAAGGTCGATGTCAAGGTGAGGTTTTAGCCTACTAGTCAAGCGCAGGAACCGCGAGGAAGGTCGATGTCAAGGTGTGGTTTTAGCCTACTAGTCAAGCGCAGGAACCGCGAGGAAGGTCGATGTCAAGGTGTGGTTTTAGCCTACTGGTCAAGCACAGTAACCGTGAGGAAGGTCGATGTCAAGGTGAGGTTTTAGCCTACTAGTCAAGCGCAGGAACCGCGAGGAAGGTCGATGTCAAGGTGTGGTTTTAGCCTACTAGTCAAGCGCAGGAACCGCGAGGAAGGTCGATGTCAAGTCGAGGTTTTAGCCTACTAGTCAAGCGCAGGAACCGCGAGGAAGGTCGATGTCAAGGTTTTAGCCTACAGGTCAAGCGCAGGAACCGCGAGGAAGGTCGATGTCAAGGTGAGGTTTTAGCCTACTGGTCAAGCGCAGGAACTGCGAGGAAGGTCGGTGTCAAGGTTTTAGCCTACTAGTCAAGCACAGTAACCGCGAGGAAGGTCGGTGTCAAGGCGAGGTTTTAGCCTACTAGTCAAGTGCAGGAACCGCGAGGAAGGTCGATGGCAAGGTTTTAGCCTACTAGTCAAGCGCAGGAACCGCGAGGAAGGTCGGTGTCAAGGTTTTAGCCTACTAGTCAAGTGCAGGAACCGCGAGGAAGGTCGATGGCGAGGTTTTAGCCTACTAGTCAAGCGCAGGAACCGCGAGGAAGGTCGATGTCAAGGTTTTAGCCTACTAGTCAAGCGCAGGAACCGCGAGGAAGGTCGATAGCAAGGCGAGGTTTTAGCCTACTGGTCAAGCGCAGGAACCAAGAGGAAGGTCGATGTCAAGGTTAGGTTTTAGCCTACCAGTCAAGCACAGTAACCGCGAGGAAGGTCGGTGTCAAGGCGAGGTTTTAGCCTACTAGTCAAGCGCAGGAACCGCGAGGAAGGTCGTTGTCAAGGTGTGGTTATAGCCTATTGGTCAAGCACAGTAACCGCGAGGAAGGTCGGTTTCAAGGTTTTAGCCTACTAGTCAAGCGCAGGAACCGCGAGGAAGGTCGATGTCAAGTCGAGGTTTTAGCCTACTAGTCAAGCGTAGGAAACGCGAGGAAGGTCGATGTCAAGGTTTTAGCCTACAGGTCAAGCGCAGGAACCGCGAGGAAGGTCGGTGTCAAGGTCTTAGCCTACTAGTCAAGCACAGTAACCGCGAGGAAGGTCGGTGTCAAGGCGAGGTTTTAGCCTACTAGTCAAGTGCAGGAACCGCGAGGAAGGTCGATGGCAAGGCGAAGTTTTAGCCTACTAGTCAAGCGCAGGAACCGCGAGAAAGGTCGATGGCAAGGTTTTAACCTACTGGTCAAGCACAGTAACCGCGAGGAAGGTCGATGTCAAGGTGAGGTTTTAGCCTACTGGTCAAGCGCAGGAACTGCGAGGAAGGTCGGTGTCAAGGTCTTAGCCTACTAGTCAAGCACAGTAACCGCGAGGAAGGTCGGTGTCAAGGCGAGGTTTTAGCCTACTAGTCAAGTGCAGGAACCGCGAGGAAGGTCGATGGCAAGGCGAGGTTTTAGCCTACTGGTCAAGCACAGGAACCGCGAGGAAGGTCGATGGCAAGGCAAGGTTTTAGCCTACTGGTCAAGCGCAGGAACCGCGAGGAAGGTCGATGTGAAGGTTTTAGCTTACTAGTCAAGCGCAGGAACTGCGAGGAAGGTCAATGTCAGGGCGAGGTTTTAGCCTAAAGGTCAAGCGCAGGAACCACGAGGAAGGTTGATGTCAAGGCAAGGTTTTAGCCTACCAGTCAAGCACAGGAACCGCGAGGAAGGTCGATGGCAAGGCGAGATTTTAGCCTACTAGTCAAGTGCAGGAACCGCGAGGAAGGTTGGTGTCAAGGCAAGGTTTTAGCCTACTAGTCAAGCACAGTAACCGCGAGGAAGGTCGGTGTCAAGGCGAGGTTTTAGCCTACTAGTCAAGCGCAGGAACCGCGAGGAAGGTTGATGTCAAGGCGAGTTTTTAGCCTACAGGTCAAGCGCAGGAACCGCGAGGAAGGTCGATGTCAAGGCGAGGTTTTAGCCTACGAGCTGGCTACAGGCGCTATGACGGTAGGCTGGCTACTAACCTAACGTAGCAGGCCAGCTGGCTACAGGCGCTATGACGGTAGGCTGGCTACTAACCTAACGTAGCAGGCCAGCTGGCTACAGGCGCTATGACGGTAGGCCGGCTACTAACCTAACGTAGCAGGCCAGCTGGCTACAGGCGCTATGACGGTAGGCCGGCTACTAACCTAACGTAGCAGGCCAGCTGGCTACAGGCGCTATGACGGTAGGCCGGCTACTAACCTAACGTAGCAGGCCAGCTGGCTACAGGCGCTATGACGGTAGGCCGGCTACTAACCTAACGTAGCAGGCCAGCTGGCTACAGGCGCTATGACGGTAGGCCGGCTACTAACCTAACGTAGCAGGCCAGCTGGCTACAGGCGCTATGACGGTAGGCCGGCTACTAACCTAACGTAGCAGGCCAGCTGGCTACAGGCGCTATGACGGTAGGCTGGCTACTAACCTAACGTAGCAGGCCAGCTGGCTACAGGCGCTATGACGGTAGGCCGGCTACTAACCTAACGTAGCAGGCCAGCTGGCTACAGGCGCTATGACGGTAGGCCGGCTGTAAGCTACATGTATTTAATGTACTGCAGGGCAGGAGTTCCCGGTCTATTTCGATATGCACAGGCGCACTGTTCATGACCCAAGCTGTTCACACCCCTCTTGTTGGCGGAGATAACATTTTGCAGGATTAAAGCTTATTTCTTGTAATTCTATACATTTTGCCATGTCTAATGTGTATTCATGCGACTCGATGATTACTACAAAATCTATGTGCTATGGTGGATGTGTCATAACACCCATAAAACCTAGCGGTCAAACAGGGAAATGGTTCCAATCGTTTTCCCACCATTCATTTTTCCCATAGGGAATTTTAGAAACACTTCAAATGAAATTGTATCGGTCACATACACATTTTTAGCAGATGTTATTGTGGGTGTAGCAGTAGTAACAGTGCAGTAGTATCTAACAATACACAAATCTAAAAGTAAACAAATGGACTTTTGATTGTCTTTATTAAGACATCCTCTACAGTGGGGAAAAAAAGTATTTAGTCAGCCACCAATTGTGCAAGTTCTCCCACTTAAAAAGATAAGAGAGGCCTGTAATTTTCATCATAGGTACATGTCAACTATGACAGACAAAATGAGAAAAAAAAATCCAGAAAATCACATTGTAGGATTTTTTATGAATTTATTTGCAAATTATGGTGGAAAATAAGTATTTGGTCAATAACAAAAGTTTCTCAATACTTTGTTATATACCCTTTGTTGGCAATGACACAGGTCAAACGTTTTCTGTAAGTCTTCACAAGGTTTTCACACACTGTTGCTGGTATTTTGGCCCATTCCTCCATGCAGATCTCCTCTAGAGCAGTGATGTTTTGGGGCTGTCGCTGGGCAACACGGACTTTCAACTCCCTCCAAAGATTTTCTATGGGGTTGAGATCTGGAGACTGGCTAGACCACTCCAGGACCTTGAAATGCTTCTTACGAAGCCACTCCTTTGTTGCCCGGGCGGTGTGTTTGGGATCATTGTCATGCTGAAAGACCCAGCCACGTTTCATCTTCAATGCCCTTGCTGATGGAAGGAGTTTTTCACTCAAAATCTCACGATACATGGCCCCATTCATTCTTTCCTTTACACGGATCAGTCGTCCTGGTCCCTTTGCAGAAAAACAGCCCCAAAGCATGATGTTTCCACCCCCATGCTTCACAGTAGGTATGGTGTTCTTTGGATGCAACTCAGCATTCTTTGTCCTCCAAACACGACGAGTTGAGTTTTTACCAAAAAGTTCTATTTTGGTTTCATCTGACCATATGACATTCTCCCAATCCTCTTCTGGATCATCCAAATGCACTCTAGCAAACTTCAGACGGGCCTGGACATGTACTGGCTTAAGCAGGGGGACACGTCTGGCACTGCAGGATTTGAGTCCCTGGCGGCGTAGTGTGTTACTGATGGTAGGCTTTGTTACTTTGGTCCCAGCTCTCTGCAGGTCATTCACTAGGTCCCCCCGTGTGGTTCTGGGATTTTTGCTCACTGTTCTTGTGATCATTTTGACCCCACGGGGTGAGATCTTGCGTGGAGCCCCAGATCGAGGGAGATTATCAGTGGTCTTGTATGTCTTCCATTTCCTAATAATTGCTCCCACAGTTGATTTCTTCAAACCAAGCTGCTTACCTATTGCAGATTCAGTCTTCCCAGCCTGGTGCAGGTCTACAATTTTGTTTCTGGTGTCCTTTGACAGCTCTTTGGTCTTGGCCATAGTGGAGTTTGGAGTGTGACTGTTTGAGGTTGTGGACAGGTGTCTTTTATACTGATAACAAGTTCAAACAGGTGCCATTAATACAGGTAACGAGTGGAGGACAGAGGAGCCTCTTAAAGAAGAAGTTACAGGTCTGTGAGAGCCAGAAATCTTGCTTGTTTGTAGGTGACCAAATACTTATTTTCCACCATAATTTGCAAATAAATTCATTAAAAATCCTACAATGTGATTTTCTGGAGATTTTTTTTTTCAATTTGTCTGTCATAGTTGACATGTACCTATGATGAAAATTACAGGCCTCTCTCATCTTTTTAAGTGGGAGAACTTGCACAATTGGTGGCTGACTAAATACTTTTTTTCCCCACTGTATATCACGTGTTAGCCAGAACACCCAGCCAGCCCGAGCCACCTGCACGCCCAGCCAGCCCGAGCCACCTGCAACTCTCTCCCCGACCCCCACCTGTCTAGTCAATACCTCAACTCTCTCCCCGACCCCCACCTGTCTAGTCAATACCTCAACTCTCTCCCCGACCCCCCCACCTGTCTAGTCAATACCTCAACTCTCTCCCCGACCCCCACCAGTCTAGTCAATACCTCAACTCTCTCCCCGACCCCCACCAGTCTAGTCAATAACTCAACTCTCTCCCCGACCCCCACCAGTCTAGTCAATACCTCAACTCTCTCCCTGACCCCCACCAGTCTAGTCAATACCTCAACTCTCTCCCCGACCCCCACCAGTCTAGTCAATACCTCAACTCTCTCCCCGACCCCCCCACCTGTCTAGTCAATACCTCAACTCTCTCCCCGACCCCCACCAGTCTAGTCAATACCTCAACTCTCTCCCCGACCCCCACCAGTCTAGTCAATAACTCAACTATCTCCCCGACCCCCACCAGTCTAGTCAATACCTCAACTCTCTCCCCGACCCCCCCACCAGTCTAGTCAATACCTCAACTCTCTCCCCGACCCCCCACCAGTCTAGTCAATACCTCAACTCTCTCCCCGACCCCCACCAGTCTAGTCAATAACTCAACTCTCTCCCCGGCCCCCACCAGTCTAGTCAATACCTCAACTCTCTCCCCGACCCCCCCACCAGTCTAGTCAATACCTCAACTCTCTCCCCGACCCCCACCAGTCTAGTCAATACCTCAACTCTCTCCCCGACCCCCACCAGTCTAGTCAATAACTCAACTCTCTCCCCGGCCCCCACCAGTCTAGTCAATACCTCAACTCTCTCCCCGACCCCCCCACCAGTCTAGTCAATACCTCAACTCTCTCCCCGACCCCCCCCACCAGTCTAGTCAATACCTCAACTCTCTCCTCGACCCCCCCACCAGTCTAGTCAATACCTCAACTCTCTCCCCGACCCCCACCAGTCTAGTCAATACCTCAACTCTCTCCCCGACCCCCACCAGTCTAGTCAATACCTCAACTCTCTCCCCGACCCCCACCAGTCTAGTCAATACCTCAACTCTCTCCCCGACCCCCACCAGTCTAGTCAATACCTCAACTCTCTCCCCGACCCCCACCAGTCTAGTCAATACCTCAACTCTCTCCCCGACCCCCACCAGTCTAGTCAATAACTCAACTCTCTCCCCGACCCCCACCAGTCTAGTCAATATCTCAACTCTCTCCCCGGCCCCCACCAGTCTAGTCAATACCTCAACTCTCTCCCCGACCCCCACCAGTCTAGTCAATACCTCAACTCTCTCCCCGACCCCACCAGTCTAGTCAATACCTCAACTCTCTCCCCGACCCCCACCAGTCTAGTCAATACCTCAACTCTCTCCCCGACCCCCACCAGTCTAGTCAATACCTCAACTCTCTCCCCGACCCCCACCAGTCTAGTCAATACCTCAACTCTCTCCCCGGCCCCCACCAGTCTAGTCAATACTTCAACTCTCTCCCCGACCCCCACCAGTCTAGTCAATACCTCATCTCTCTCCCCGACCCCCCCACCAGTCTAGTCAATACCTCAACTCTCTCCCCGACCCCCACCAGTCTAGTCAATAACTCAACTCTCTCCCCGACCCCCACCAGTCTAGTCAATAACTCAACTCTCTCCCCGACCCCCACCAGTCTAGTCAATACCTCAACTCTCTCCCCGACCCCCACCAGTCTAGTCAGTACCTCAACTCTCTCCCCGGCCCCCACCAGTCTAGTCAATACCTCAACTCTCTCCCCGACCCCCCCCCCAGTCTAGTCAATACCTCAACTCTCTCCCCGAACCCCACCAGTCTAGTCAATACCTCAACTCTCTCCCCGACCCCCCCCCCCCCACCAGTCTAGTCAATACCTCAACTCTCTCCCCGACCCCCCCACCAGTCTAGTCAATACCTCAACTCTCTCCCCGACCCCCACCAGTCTAGTCAATAACTCAACTCTCTCCCCGGCCCCCACCAGTCTAGTCAATACCTCAACTCTCTCCCCGACCCCCCACCAGTCTAGTCAATACCTCAACTCTCTCCCCGACCCCCCCACCAGTCTAGTCAATACCTCAACTCTCTCCCCGACCCCCCCACCAGTCTAGTCAATACCTCAACTCTCTCCCCGACCCCCCCACCAGTCTAGTCAATACCTCAACTCTCTCCCCGACCCCCCCACCAGTCTAGTCAATACCTCAACTCTCTCCCCGACCCCCCCACCAGTCTAGTCAATACCTCAACTCTCTCCCCGACCCCCACCAGTCTAGTCAATACCTCATCTCTCTCCCCGACCCCCACCAGTCTAGTCAATACCTCAACTCTCTCCCCGACCCCCCCCCCCCCACCCCCCACCAGTCTAGTCAATACCTCAACTCTCTTCTCGACCCCCCACCAGTCTAGTCAATACCTCAACTCTCTCCCCGACCCCCACCAGTCTAGTCAATACCTCAACTCTCTCCCCGACCCCCACCAGTCTAGTCAATACCTCAACTCTCTCCCCGACCCCCCCACCAGTCTAGTCAATACCTCAACTCTCTCCCCGACCCCCCCACCAGTCTAGTCAATACCTCATCTCTCTCCCCGACCCCCCCCCCCCCCCCAGTCTAGTCAATACCTCAACTCTCTCCCCGACCCCCCCACCAGTCTAGTCAATACCTCAACTCTCTCCCCGACCCCCACCAGTCTAGTCAATACCTCAACTCTCTCCCCGACCCCCACCAGTCTAGTCAATACCTCAACTCTCTCCCCGACCCCCCACCAGTCTAGTCAATACCTCAACTCTCTCCCCGACCCCCACCAGTCTAGTCAATAACTCAACTCTCTCCCCGGCCCCCACCAGTCTAGTCAATACCTCAACTCTCTCCCCGACCCCCCCACCAGTCTAGTCAATACCTCAACTCTCTCCCCGACCCCCCCACCAGTCTAGTCAATACCTCAACTCTCTCCCCGACCCCCACCAGTCTAGTCAATACCTCAACTCTCTCCCCGACCCCCCCACCAGTCTAGTCAATACCTCAACTCTCTCCTCGACCCCCCCACCAGTCTAGTCAATACCTCAACTCTCTCCCCGACCCCCACCAGTCTAGTCAATACCTCAACTCTCTCCCCGACCCCCACCAGTCTAGTCAATACCTCAACTCTCTCCCCGACCCCCACCAGTCTAGTCAATACCTCAACTCTCTCCCCGACCCCCACCAGTCTAGTCAATACCTCAACTCTCTCCCCGACCCCCACCAGTCTAGTCAATACCTCAACTCTCTCCCCGACCCCCACCAGTCTAGTCAATACCTCAACTCTCTCCCCGACCCCCACCAGTCTAGTCAATAACTCAACTCTCTCCCCGGCCCCCATCAGTCTAGTCAATACCTCAACTCTCTCCCCGACCCCCACCAGTCTAGTCAATACCTCAACTCTCTCCCCGACCCCCACCAGTCTAGTCAATACCTCAACTCTCTCCCC
The DNA here is from genome assembly GCF_964263955.1 of Coregonus lavaretus. NCBI lineage: Eukaryota > Metazoa > Chordata > Actinopteri > Salmoniformes > Salmonidae > Coregonus > Coregonus lavaretus. Next base: position 62,934 of record NW_028164941.1, read on the forward strand.
GACCCCACCAGTCTAGTCAATACCTCAACTCTCTCCCCGACCCCCACCAGTCTAGTCAATACCTCAACTCTCTCCCCGACCCCCACCAGTCTAGTCAATACCTCAACTCTCTCCCCGACCCCCACCAGTCTAGTCAATACCTCAACTCTCTCCCCGGCCCCCACCAGTCTAGTCAATACCTCAACTCTCTCCCCGACCCCCACCAGTCTAGTCAATACCTCATCTCTCTCCCCGACCCCCCACCAGTCTAGTCAATACCTCAACTCTCTCCCCGACCCCCCCCCCTCCACCAGTCTAGTCAATACCTCAACTCTCTCCCCGACCCCCACCAGTCTAGTCAATACCTCAACTCTCTCCCCGGCCCCCACCAGTCTAGTCAATAACTCAACTCTCTCCCCGGCCCCCACCAGTCTAGTCAATACCTCAACTCTCTCCCCGACCCCCCCACCAGTCTAGTCAATACCTCAACTCTCTCCCCGACCCCCCCACCAGTCTAGTCAATACCTCAACTCTCTCCCCGACCCCCCCACCAGTCTAGTCAATACCTCAACTCTCTCCCCGACCCCCACCAGTCTAGTCAATAACTCAACTCTCTCCCCGACCCCCCCACCAGTCTGGTCAATACCTCAACTCTCTCCCCGACCCCCCCATCAGTCTAGTCAATACCTCAACTCTCTCCCCGACCCCCACCAGTCTAATCAATACCTCAACTCTCTCCCCGACCCCCCCACCAGTCTAGTCAATACCTCAACTCTCTCCCCGACCCCCACCAGTCTAGTCAATACCTCAACTCTCTCCCCGACCCCCACCAGTCTAGTCAATACCTCAACTCTCTCCCCGACCCCCACCAGTCTAGTCAATACCTCAACTCTCTCCCCGGCCCCCACCAGTCTAGTCAATACCTCAACTCTCTCCCCGACCCCCACCAGTCTAGTCAATACCTCATCTCTCTCCCCGACCCCCCCACCAGTCTAGTCAATACCTCATCTCTCTCCCCGACCCCCCCACCAGTCTAGTCAATACCTCAACTCTCTCCCCGACCCCCACCAGTCTAGTCAATAACTCAACTCTCTCCCCGGCCCCCACCAGTCTAGACAATACCTCAACTCTCTCCCCGACCCCCCCACCAGTCTAGTCAATACCTCAACTCTCTCCCCGACCCCCCCCCCACCAGTCTGGTCAATACCTCAACTCTCTCCCCGACCCCCCCACCAGTCTAGTCAATACCTCAACTCTCTCCTCGACCCCCCCCACCAGTCTAGTCAATACCTCAACTCTCTCCCCGACCCCCCCACCAGTCTAGTCAATACCTCAACTCTCTCCCCGACCCCAGCAGTCTAGTCAATACCTCAACTCTCTCCCCGACCCCCCCCACCAGTCTGGTCAATACCTCAACTCTCTCCCCGACCCCCCCACCAGTCTAGTCAATACCTCAACTCTCTCCTCGACCCCCCCACCAGTCTAGTCAATACCTCAACTCTCTCCCCGACCCCCACCAGTCTAGTCAATAACTCAACTCTCTCCCCGGCCCCCCCACCAGTCTAGTCAATACCTCAACTCTCTCCCCGACCCCCACCAGTCTAGTCAATACCTCAACTCTCTCCCCGGCCCCCACCAGTCTAGTCAATACCTCAACTCTCTCCCCGACCCCCCCACCAGTCTAGTCAATACCTCAACTCTCTCCCCGACCCCCCCCCCTCCACCAGTCTAGTCAATACCTCAACTCTCTCCCCGACCCCCCCACCAGTCTAGTCAATACCTCAACTCTCTCCCCGACCCCCACCAGTCTAGTCAATACCTCAACTCTCTCCCCGACCCCAGCAGTCTAGTCAATACCTCAACTCTCTCCCCGACCCCCCCCACCAGTCTAGTCAATACCTCAACTCTCTCCCCGACCCCCCCCCCCCCCCACCAGTCTAGTCAATAACTCAACTCTCTCCCCGACCCCCACCACCAGTCTAGTCAATACCTCAACTCTCTCCCCGACCCCCCCACCAGTCTAGTCAATACCTCAACTCTCTCCCCGACCCCCACCAGTCTAGTCAATAACTCAACTCTCTCCCCGGCCCCCCACCAGTCTAGTCAATACCTCAACTCTCTCCCAAAACAAATTTTATTTTATTTTTTATTCCCAAGTGAAAGGTTTGGAAACAAAAGTTTTTTTAAAAACACACACAAAAGACACATACTACTACACAGACATGTTAACACACAGAAATGGTGCACATTAAGATAAACAATAAGCATTTAATAATTAATCTCAGAGGTCCAATAGGACTGTAGAGGTCTCTTTACTAGCACACAATATATCTGGGTCGCTCCGTGCAGCCCCCTAGGGGATCCACCGCCCTGCAGCGCCCCCCAACCCATCACACCCCACTCAGCTTTAGGATCTTTAGTGAAACATTCATTATTGGTTTTGGGTGTGTTAGGCCATGGCTGAGCAGCCCAGCAGACCCCCCCAGGGCCGGGACTGAGCAGCCCAGCAGACCCCCCCCAGGGCCGGGACTGAGCAGCCCAGCAGACCCCCCCAGGGCCGGGACTGAGCAGCCTGGCAGCTAGGGATTCCCTAAATAGTTATCTCCCCTGACGTGGGCATGTTTTCAATACCGATTCCTTTTGTCCTACTGTATTCCACAGAAGGCATTCAGACCTTGTGAAAGTTGCCCAGTATACCCTTCATCTTGTAATACATCTAATCTAGTGATACATGACTTGACATTTTCTGTTATCCATTGTGACATTGTGGGAAGGATAACCAACCCTCCAATTAATGGCAATGCATTTTTTTGATTTTTACATTTACATTTCAGTCATTTTAGCAGACGCTCTTATCCAGAGCGACTTACAGTTAAGTGAGTGCTTACATTTTTCATACTGGCCCCCCCCGTGGGAAACGAACCCACAACCCTGGCGTTGCAAGCGCCATGCTCTACCAACTGAGCTACACGGGACCACTGAGTACCAGGTAATAACATGGCTATATACAGGAAGTACCAGGTAATAACATGGCTATATACAGGGAGTACCAGGTAATAACATGGCTATATACAGGGAGTACCAGGTAATAACATGGCTATATACAGGGAGTACCAGGTAATAACATGGCTATATACAGGAAGTACCAGGTAATAACATGGCTATATACAGGGAGTACCAGGTAATAACATGGCTATATACAGGAAGTACCAGGTAATAACATGGCTATATACAGAGAGTACCAGGTAATAACATGGCTATATACAGAGAGTACCAGGTAATAACATGGCTATATACAGGGAGTACCAGGTAATAACATGGTTATATACAGGGAGTACCAGGTAATAACATGGCTATATACAGAGAGTACCAGGTAATAACATGGCTATATACAGGGAGTACCAGGTAATAACATGGCTATATACAGAGAGTACCAGGTAATAACATGGCTATATACAGGGAGTACCAGGTAATAACATGGCTATATACAGAGAGTACCAGGTAATAACATGGCTATATACAGAGAGTACCAGGTAATAACATGGCTATATACAGGGAGTATCAGGTAATAACATGGCTATATACAGGGAGTACCAGGTAATAACATGGCCATATACAGAGAGTACCAGGTAATAACATGGCCATATACAGAGAGTACCAGGTAATAACATGGCTATATACAGGGAGTACCAGGTAATAACATGGCTATATACAGGGAGTACCAGGTAATAACATGGCTATATACAGGGAGTACCAGGTAATAACATGGCCATATACAGAGAGTACCAGGTAATAACATGGCTATATACAGAGAGTACCAGGTAATAACATGGCTATATACAGGGAGTACCAGGTAATAACATGGCTATATACAGGGAGTACCAGGTAATAACATGGCTATATACAGGGAGTACCAGGTAATAACATGGCTATATACAGGGAGTACCAGGTAATAACATGGCTATATACAGAGAGTACCAGGTAATAACATGGCTATATACAGAGAGTACCAGGTAATAACATGGCTATATACAGGGAGTACCAGGTAATAACATGGCTATATACAGAGAGTACCAGGTAATAACATGGCTATATACAGAGAGTACCAGGTAATAACATGGCTATATACAGAAACTGAAACCACTGTTATCAAATGAAACTGAAACCACTGTTATCAATCTACACACAATATCACATAATGAGACTTGCTATGAGACTCGAAATTGAGCTCAGGTGCATCCTGTTTCCATTGATCATCCTTGAGATGTTTCTACAACTTGATTGGGCATGATTTGGAAAGGCACACACCTGTCTATATAAGGTCCCACAGTTGACAGTGCATGTCAGAGCAAAAACCAAGCCATGAGGTCGAAGGAATTGTCCGTAGAGCTCCGAGACAGGATTGTGTCAAGGCACAGATCTGGGGAAGGATAACAAAAAAATTCAGGTCCCCAAGAACACAGTTGCCCCCATTATTCTTAAATGGAAGAACTTTGGAACCACCAAGACTCTTCCTAGAGCTGGCTGCCCTGCCAAACTGAGCAATCGGGGGAGAAGGGCCTTGGTCAGGGAGGTGACCAAGAACCTGATGGTCACTCCGACAGAGCTCCAGAGTTCCTCTGTAGAGATGGGGGAAACGTCCAGAAGGACAACCATCTCTGCAGCACTCCACCAATCAGGCCTTTATGGTAGAGTGGCCAGACGGAAGCCACTCCTCAGTAAAAGGCACATGACAGCCAACTTGGAGTTTGCCAAAAGGCACCTAAAGGACTCTCAGACCATGAGAAACAAGATTGAACTCTTTGGCCTGAATGCCAAACGTCACGTCTGGAGGAAACCTGGCACCATCCCTACGGTGAAGCATGGTAGTGGCAGCATCATGCTGTGGGGATGTTTTTCAGCGGCAGGGACTGGGAGGCTAGTCAGGATCAAAAGCACAGAGAGATCCTTGACCTCTCTGGAGAGACCTGAAAATAGCTGTGCAGTAACGCTCCCCATCCAAGCTGACAGAGCTTGAGAGGATCTGCAGAGAAGAATGGGAGAAACTCCCCAAATACAGGTGTGCCAAGCTTGTAGCGTCATATCCCAAGAAGACTCAAAGCTGTAGTCGCTGCCAAAAGTGCTTCAACAGTACTGAATGCGTTTTTTATTTTTAATAAATGTGCAAACATTTCTAAAACCTGTTTTTGCTTTGTCATTATGGGGTATATTGATGAGGGCAAAAAAACTATTTAATCCATTTTAGAATAAGGCTGGAACATAACAAAATGTGGAAAAAGTCAAGGGGTCTGAATACTTTCCGAATGCACCGTATATACAAAGGTATGTGGACACCCCTTCAAATTAGTGGATTCGGCTATTTCAAACACACCGGTTGCTGACAGGTGTGTAAAATCGAGCACGCAGCCATGCAATCTCCATAGACAAACATTGGCAGTAGAATGGCCTTACTGAAGAGCTCAGTGACTTTCAACGTGGCACCGTCATAGGATGCCACCTTTCCAACAAGTCAGTTCATCACATGTCTGCCCTGCTAGAGCTGCCCCGGTCAACTGTAAGTGCTGTTATTGTGAAGTGGAAACGTCTAGGAGCAACAACGGCTCAGCCGCGAAGTGGTAGGCCACACAAGCTCACAGAATGGGACCGCCGAGTCCTGAAGTGCGTAAGAATTGTCTGTCCTCGGTTGCAACACTCACTACCGAGTTCCAAACTGCCTTCAGCACAATAACTGTTCGTCGGGAGCTTCTTGAAATGGGTTTCCATGGCCGAGCAGCCTCACACAAGCCTAAGATCACCATGCGCAATGCCAAGCGTCGGCTGGAGTGGTGTAAAGCTCGCCGCCATTGGACTCTGGAGCAGTGGAAACGCGTTCTCTGGAGGGATGAATCACGCTTCACCATCTGTCAGTCCAACGAAATAATCTGGGTTTGGCGGATGCCAGGAGAACGCTACCTGCCCGAATACATATTGCCAACTGTAAAGTTTGGTGGAGGAGGAATAATGGTCTGGGGCTGTTTTTCATGGTTCGGGCTAGGCCCCTTAGTTCCAGTGAAGGGAAATCTTAACGCTACAGCATACAATGACATTCTAGATGATTCTGTGCTTCCAACTTTGTGGCAACAGTTTGGGGAAGTGCCCTTTCCTGTTTCAGCATGACAATGCCCCCGTGCACAAAGCGAGGTCCATACAGAAATGGGTTGTCGAGATCGGTGTGGAAGAACTTGACTGGCCTGCACAGAGCCCTGACCTCAACCCCATCGTACACCTTTGGGATGAATTGGAATGCCGACTGCGAGCCAGGTCTAATCGACCAACGTCAGTGCCCGACCTCACTAATGCTCTCGTGGCTGAATGGAAGCAAGTCCCTGCCGCAATGTTCCAACATCTAGTGGAAAGCCTTCCCAGAAGAGTGGAGGCTGTTATAGCAGCAAAAGGGGGGGGACCAACTCCATATTAATGCCCAAGATTTTGGAATGAAATGTTCGACGAGCAGGTGTCCACATACTTTTGGTCATGTAGTGTATAGTTTTTCTTAATTCATATTGATAAACAGTCAAACTATTTCTGATACATTATTTTACATCAGTACAGCTTTTTGTTCATATCTGTTTTTGATGTTATTGTACCTTTTATGATCATCCAGTTAGTTCAAAACGATTGATGAGACGGTAATTGTACATCTTCTATAAGGTTTGCGTTCCCCCATGAGTGTTTTATGATCTCATTTCCGATTACTAAACAACACTATAAATCATAGACTTAACGGCTATAAATATGCTGTAACTTCTAATGGAGCAGTACCAATGTATACCACTAGAGGTCACCCTACACAAGTGAACAGTGGGTTTGCTATACACATTGAGAGCAAAATCCAATGTGCCAAAGACCATTTTGGATGGGGGCGATTTTCCAACTGATCTACAATGTGAAACCATTACTGATGCATAAGAGCCTATCAGATAGCTGCTGGGTGGTGGTAGTATGGTGGTGCTGCTGGGTGGTGGTAGTATGGTGGTGCTGCTGGGTACAACAGTATAGTGGTAGTATGGTGGTGCTGCTGGGTACAACAGTATAGTGGTAGTCTGGTGGTGCTGCTGGGTTCAACAGTATAGTGGTAGTATGGTGGTGCTGCTGGGTACAACAGTATAGTGGTAGTATAGTGGTGCTGCTGGGTACAACAGTATAGTGGTGCTGCTGGGTACAACAGTATAGTGGTAGTCTGGTGGTGCTGCTGGGTACAACAGTATAGTGGTGCTGCTGGGTACAACAGTATAGTGGTAGTCTGGTGGTGCTGCTGGGTACAACAGTATAGTGGTGCTGCTGGGTACAACAGTATAGTGGTGCTGCTGGGTACAACAGTATAGTGGTAGTATGGTGGTGCTGATGGGTACAACAGTATAGTGGTAGTATGGTGGTGCTGCTGGGTACAACAGTATAGTGGTAGTATGGTGGTGCTGCTGGGTACAACAGTATAGTGGTGCTGCTGGGTACAACAGTATAGTGGTAGTATAGTGGTGCTGCTGGGTACAACAGTATAGTGGTGCTGCTGGGTACAACAGTATAGTGGTAGTCTGGTGGTGCTGCTGGGTACAACAGTATAGTGGTAGTATGGTGGTGCTGCTGGGTACAACAGTATAGTGGTGCTGCTGGGTACAACAGTATAGTGGTGCTGCTGGGTACAACAGTATAGTGGTGCTGCTGGGTACAACAGTATAGTGGTGCTGCTGGGTACAACAGTATAGTGGTAGTATGGTGGTGCTGCTGGGTACAACAGTATAGTGGTGCTGCTGGGTACAACAGTATAGTGGTAGTATGGTGGTGCTGCTGGGTACAACAGTATAGTGGTGCTGCTGGGTACAACAGTATAGTGGTAGTCTGGTGGTGCTGCTGGGTACAACAGTATAGTGGTGCTGCTGGGTACAACAGTATAGTGGTGCTGCTGGGTACAACAGTATAGTGGTAGTATGGTGGTGCTGCTGGGTACAACAGTATGGTGGTGCTGCTGGGTACAACAGTATAGTGGTGCTGCTGGGTACAACAGTATAGTGGTAGTCTGGTGGTGCTACTGGGTACAACAGTATAGTGGTGCTGCTGGGTACAACAGTATAGTGGTGCTGCTGGGTACAACAGTATAGTGGTAGTATAGTGGTGCTGCTGGGTACAACAGTATAGTGGTAGTCTGGTGGTGCTGCTGGGTACAACAGTATAGTGGTAGTATGGTGGTGCTGCTGGGTACAACAGTATAGTGGTAGTATAGTGGTGCTGCTGGGTACAACAGTATAGTGGTAGTCTGGTGGTGCTGCTGGGTACAACAGTATAGTGGTGCTGCTGGGTACAACAGTATAGTGGTGCTGCTGGGTACAACAGTATAGTGGTAGTATAGTGGTGCTGCTGGGTACAACAGTATAGTGGTAGTCTGGTGGTGCTGCTGGGTACAACAGTATAGTGGTAGTCTGGTGGTGCTGCTGGGTACAACAGTATAGTGGTGCTGCTGGGTACAACAGTATAGTGGTAGTCTGGTGGTGCTGCTGGGTACAACAGTATAGTGGTGCTGCTGGGTACAACAGTATAGTGGTGCTGCTGGGTACAACAGTATAGTGGTAGTCTGGTGGTGCTGCTGGGTACAACAGTATAGTGGTGCTGCTGGGTACAACAGTATAGTGGTAGTATAGTGGTGCTGCTGGGTACAACAGTATAGTGGTAGTATAGTGGTGCTGCTGGGTACAACAGTATAGTGGTAGTCTGGTGGTGCTGCTGGGTTCAACAGTATAGTGGTAGTATGGTGGTGCTGCTGGGTACAACAGTATAGTGGTAGTATAGTGGTGCTGCTGGGTACAACAGTATAGTGGTAGTATAGTGGTGCTGCTGGGTACAACAGTATAGTGGTAGTCTAGTGGTGCTGCTGGGTACAACAGTATAGTGGTGCTGCTGGGTACAACAGTATAGTGGTGCTGCTGGGTACAACAGTATAGTGGTAGTCTGGTGGTGCTGCTGGGTACAACAGTATAGTGGTGCTGCTGGGTACAACAGAATAGTGGTGCTGCTGGGTACAACAGTATAGTGGTAGTATGGTGGTGCTGCTGGGTACAACAGTATAGTGGTGCTGCTGGGTACAACAGTATAGTGGTAGTCTGGTGGTGCTGCTGGGTACAACAGTATAGTGGTAGTATGGTGGTGCTGCTGGGTACAACAGTATAGTGGTAGTATGGTGGTGCTGCTGGGTACAACAGTATAGTGGTAGTCTGGTGGTGCTGCTGGGTACAACAGTATAGTGGTAGTATAGTGGTGCTGCTGGGTACAACAGTATAGTGGTGCTGCTGGGTACAACAGTATAGTGGTAGTATGGTGGTGCTGCTGGGTACAACAGTATAGTGGTAGTATGGTGGTGCTGCTGGGTACAACAGTATAGTGGTAGTATGGTGGTGCTGCTGGGTACAACAGTATAGTGGTAGTCTGGTGGTGCTGCTGGGTACAACAGTATAGTGGTAGTATGGTGGTGCTGCTGGGTACAACAGTATAGTGGTAGTATGGTGGTGCTGCTGGGTACAACAGTATAGTGGTAGTATAGTGGTGCTGCTGGGTACAACAGTATAGTGGTAGTCTGGTGGTGCTGCTGGGTACAACAGTATAGTGGTAGTCTGGTGGTGCTGCTGGGTACAACAGTATAGTGGTAGTATGGTGGTGCTGCTGGGTACAACAGTATAGTGGTAGTATAGTGGTGCTGCTGGGTACAACAGTATAGTGGTAGTCTGGTGGTGCTGCTGGGTACAACAGTATAGTGGTAGTATGGTGGTGCTGCTGGGTACAACAGTATAGTGGTAGTATGGAGAGGGAGAGCAGAGAGGGAGAGCAGAGAGGGAGAGCAGAGGGGAGAGCAGAGAGGGAGAGCAGAGGTAGAGATGGAGAGGAGGGGAGCGGGAGAGAGGGACGGAGGAGAGTGCTATGGCTTAGGTTAATCTCAGCGTGTGAACCAGGAGGGTCATTGTCCCGACCCCATTGATATGGAGATAGACTGGGATCAGAACTGTGTGTGTGTGATCATGTTTTAAGTCTCTCAGAATGAACACCAAATGCTGGTGAAAAGTAAGGCTCCCCACCATGTTATAAAGCTCTCTCCCCCCCGTATTATGAGGCTCCCCCTTCCCCCCGTATTATAAGGCTCTCTCTCCCTCCCGTATTATAAGGCTCTCTCTCCCCCCCGTATTATAAGGCTCTCTCCCCCCCATATTATAAGGCTCTCTCCCCCCCGTATTATGAGGCTCCCCCTTCCCCCCGTATTATAAGGCTCTCTCTCCCCCCCGTATTATAAGGCTCTCTCTCCCCCCCGTATTATAAGGCTCTCTCTCCCCCCCGTTTTATAAGGCTCTCTCTCCCCCCCGTATTATAAGGCTCTCTCTCCCCCCCGTTTTATAAGGCTCTCCCCCCGTATTATAAGGCTCTCCCCCCCGTATTATAAGGCTCTTTCCCCCCCGTATTGTAAGGCTCTCTCCCCCCCGTATTATACGGCTCTCTCCCCCCTGTATTATAAGGCTCTCTTCCCCCCTGTATTGTAAGGCTCTCTTCCCCCCTGTATTGTAAGGCTCTCTTCCCCCCTGTATTGTAAGGCTCTCCTCCCCCCCGTATTATAAGGCTCTCTCCTCCCCCCCCGTATTATAAGGCTCTCTCCTCCCCCCTGTATTATAAGGCTCTCTCCCCCGTATTATAAGGCTCTCTTTCCCCCCTGTTTTATAAGGCTCTCCCCCCTGTTTTATAAGGCTCTCTCCCCCCCCCCCCCGTATTATAAGGCTCTCTCTCCCCCCCCGTATTATAAGGCTCCCCCCCCCACGTTTTATAAGGCCCCCCACCCCCTCCATAAGTAAGCATTTCACTGTAATGTCTACACCTGTTGTATTCGGCGCATGTGGCAAATAAGATTTGATTTGATGACATCTAGTGGAAAGCCTTCCCAGAAGAGTGGAGGCTGTTTTAGCAGCAAAGGGGGGACCAACTCCATATTAATGCCCATGATTTTGGAATGAGATATTCAATGAGCAGGTGTCCACATACTTTTGGTCACGTAGTGTACCTTTACGAAATGTAACATATCATACAAAATGGAGTGTCTTACGCCCTTTTTAGTGATTTACGTAAAGAATAATACGAAATGCTCTGAGACCAGGTTTAGTATTAACACAGTAGCTCTTTTTTCAATGGTCAAATTAACTCACAGATTGGTCTTGGGTCCCTGTATAAAAACCTACAACTACTACCAGGGTGAACCCTCTCACCAACCTGGTCTCAAAGCATTTCGTATTATTCTGTACGTAAATCCGAGAAACACTACATTTAGTATGATATGTTACGTATGGTATGTATTAACTTGTGGATGTTCTGATGTTAAGGTAAAGATTTTGAATGGAGAAAGCTGATCCGAGAGCAGCGCCACCTTTCTTTCGATCCTATCAGTGTGGACACATGCTCCGAGGATACACTTAGTGACCGTTCTCTCTGCGTGGTGTTTTGGGAAAAAACACGTTGCATCTTGGGCCGTTGTAGGAAAGATTGTTAAAACACAAGCCTAAGTTCCATCGCTATCGGGAAACCGGGCCCAGGTCTGTTACGGAGAGGTCAGGTGTCTGTGTGTGTGTGTGTGTGTGTGTGTGTGTGTGTAGAGGTCTGTGTGTGTGTGTGTGTGTGTGTGTGTGTGTGTGTGTAGAGGTCAGGTGTCTGTGTGTCTGTGTGTGTGTGTGTGTGTGTGTGTGTAGAGGTCTGTGTGTGTGTGTGTGTGTGTGTGGTGTGTCTGTGTGTGTGTGGAGGTCAGGTGTGTGTATATGTGTGTGTGTGTAGAGGTCAGGTGTGTGTGTGTGTGTAGAGGTCAGGTGTGTGTGTGTGTGTGTGTGTGTATAGAGGTCTGTGTGTGGTGTGTGTGTGTGTGTCTGTGTGTGTGTCTGTGGAGGTCAGGTCTGCAGTAGTGGCTGTTCTGTCTTGGGATTGTAAACATGCAGTACCTCTGACCTCCAGGACTTTGAGGTAGATCAGAGAGTGATCTCATGTCACCATATAGTCTACTATTAGGTGATCCTGGCTGCTTAGCTGTCTGGTTGAGTCTGTCTACTATCAGGTGATCCTGGCTGCTTAGCTGTCTGGTTGAGTCTGTCTACTATCAGGTGATCCTGGCTGCTTCGATGTCTGGTTGAGTCTGTCTACTATCAGGTGATCCTGGCTGCTTCGATGTCTGGTTGAGTCTGTCTACTATCAGGTGATCCTGGCTGCTTAGCTGTCTGGTTGAGTCTGTCTACTATCAGGTGATCCTGGCTGCTTAGCTGTCTGGTTGAGTCTGTCTACTATCAGGTGATCCTGGTTGCTTAGCTGTCTGGTTGAGTCTGTCTACTAACAGGTGATCCTGGCTGCTTAGATGTCTGGTTGAGTCTGTCTACTATCAGGTGATCCTGGCTGCTTAGCTGTCTGGTTGAGTCTGTCTACTATCAGGTGATCCTGGCTGCTTAGCTGTCTGGTTGAGTCTGTCTACTATCAGGTGATCCTGGCTGCTTAGCTGTCTGGTTGAGTCTGTCTACTAACAGGTGATCCTGGCTGCTTAGCTGTCTGGTTGAGTCTGTCTACTATCAGGTGATCCTGGCTGCTTAGCTGTCTGGTTGAGTCTGTCTACTAACAGGTGATCCTGGCTGCTTAGCTGTCTGGTTGAGTCTGTCTACTAACAGGTGATCCTGGCTGCTTAGCTGTCTGGTTGAGTCTGTCTACTAACAGGTGATCCTGGCTGCTTAGCTGTCTGGTTGAGTCTGTCTACTATCAGGTGATCCTGGCTGCTTAGCTGTCTGGTTGAGTCTGTCTACTAACAGGTGATCCTGGCTGCTTAGCTGTCTGGTTGAGTCTGTCTACTAAATGTAAAAACAAATTTTAATTGCCATTTAGCAGATGCTTTTATCCAAAGCGACTTAGTCATGTGGGCATACATTTTTACATATGGGTGGTCCAAGGGGATCGAACCCACTACCCTGGCGTTACAAGTGCCGTGCTCTACCAGCTGGTGATCCTGGCTGCATAGCTGTCTGGTTGAGTCTGTCTACTATCAGGTGATCCTCCCCTCCTCCTCCCCTCCCCCCTCCTCCTCCCCTACTCCCCCTCCCCCCTGTCATCAAGGCAAAGGGTGGCTATTTGAAGAATCTCAAATATAAAATCTATTTTGATTTGATTAACACTTTGTTGGCTACAACATGATTCCATCTGTGTTATTTCATAGTTTTGATGTCTTCACTATTATTCTACACTGTAGAAAATAGTACAAATAAAGAAAAACCCTTGAATGGGTAGGTGTTCTAAAACTTTTGACCGGTAGTGTAAGTATTCAGACCCCTTTACTCAGTACTTTGGCAGCAATTACAGCCTCGAGTCTTCTTGGGTATGACCCTAAAAGCTTGGCACACCTGTATTTGTGGAGTTTCTCCCATTCTTCTTTGTAGATCCTCTCAAGCTCTGTCAGGTTGGATGGGGAGTGTCGCTGCACCGGTATTTTCAGGTCTCTCCAGAGATGTTCGATCGAGAAGTCCGGGCTCTGGCTGGGCCACTGAAGGACATTGAGACTTGTCCCGAAGCCACTCCTGTGTTGTCTTGGCTCTGTGCTTAGGGTCGTTGTCCTGTTGGAAGGTGAACCTTCACCCCAGTCTGAGGTCCTGAGCACTCTGGAGGAGGTTTTCATCAAGGATCTCTCTGTACTTTGCTCCATTCATCTTTCCCTCGATCCTGACTAGTCTCCCAGTCCCTGCCAATGAAAAACATCCCCACAGCATGATGCTGCCACCACCATGCTTCACTGTAGGGATGGTGCCAGGTTTCCTCCAGATGTGACGATTGGCATTCAGGCCAAAGAGTTCAATCTTAGTTTCATCAGACCAGAGAATCTTATTTCTCATGATCTGAGAGTCCTTTAGGTGCCTTTTGGCAAACTCCAAGCGGGCTGTCATGTGCCTTTTACTGAGGAGTGGCTTCCGTCTGGCAACTCTACCATAAAGGCCTGATTGCTGGAGTGCTGTAGAGATGGTTGTCCTTCTGGAAAGTTCTCCCATCTCCACAGAGGAACTCTGGAGCTCTGTCAGAGTGACCATCGGGTTCTTGGTCACCTCCCTGATCAAGGCCTTTCTCCACCGATTACTCCGTTTGGCTGGGCGGCCAGCTCTAAGAAGAGTCTTGGTGGTTCCAAACATCTTCCATTTAAGAATGATGGAGGCCACTGTGTTCTTGGGGACCTTCAATGCTGCAGAAATGTTTTGGTACCCTTCCCCAGATCTGTGCCTCGACACAATCCTGTCTTGGAGCTCTACGGACAATTCCTTCGATATCATGGCTTGGTTTTTGCTCTGACATGCACTGTCAACTGTCGGACCTTATTTAGACGTGTGTGCTTTTCAAAATCATGTCCAATCAATTGAATTGACCACAGGTGGACTCCAACCAACAATTCTACAATCAAGTTGTAGAAACAGCTCAAGGATGATCAATGGAAACAGGATGCACCTGAGCTCAATTTCGAGTCTCATAGTAAAGGGTCTGAATACTTTTTGTAATAAATTTGCAAACATTTCTAAAAACCAGTTTTCGCTTTGTCATTATGGGGTATTGTGTGTAGATTGATGAGGAAACATTTTTATTTAAATCCATTTCAGAATAAGGCTGTAACGTAACAAAATGTGTTAAAAGTAAAGGGGTCTGAATACTTTCCGAATGCACTGTAGGTCTACACTGAGGAGAAATAGGTCTACACTGAGGAGAGAAATAGCTGGACTAGTGGCAGTGTGTGTGTGTGTGTGTGTGTGTGTGTGTAGGACAGGTATGTGTGTGTGTGTGTCACATGTGAGTGAGCTCTCTGTAGTGTGTTAGCATCTGTAGATGACAGCACTCCACTCGCCTGCCTGTCACCCCTTCTGTCTGCCTGCCTGTATCTGCCTGCCTACCTGTCTGCCTGCCTGTCTGTGTCTGCCTGTCTGTGTCTGCCTGCCTGTCTGCTTGCCTGCCTACCTGTCTGCGTCTGTCTGCCTGTCTGCCTGCCTGCCTGCCTGCCTGCCTGCCTGCCTACCTACCAGTCTGCCTGCCTGTCTGTCTGCCTGTCTGTCTGTCTTGCTGTCTGTCTGCCTGCTTGTGTGAGAGTGATAAATCACACTGCAGCACTCCTGCATGAAGAGCTGCTTTCTGTGTCTGTGTGTGTCGACCCGGGGAGAAAGGGAGCGGGAGGGAGAGGGCCGTTCAGGTTGAAGGCTGAGAGTAATTCAGACCCCACAAATCTATTTCACAGCTGGTACCATGTCTGGAGGAGAGAGAGGGGAGGGAGATCTGGTACCATGTCTGGAGGAGAGAGAGAGGGGAGGGAGATCTGGTACCATGTCTGGAGGAGAGAGAGAGGGGAGGGAGATCTGGTACCATGTCTGGAGGAGAGAGAGAGGGGAGGGAGATCTGGTACCATGTCTGGAGGAGAGAGAGAGGGGAGGGAGATCTGGTACCATGTCTGGAGGAGAGAGAGAGGGGAGGGAGATCTGGTACCATGTCTGGAGGAGAGAGAGGGGAGGGAGATCTGGTACCATGTCTGGAGGAGAGAGAGAGGGGAGGGAGATCTGGTACCATGTCTGGAGGAGAGAGAGGGGAGGGAGATCTGGTACAGAGAGAGAGAGAGAGAGAGAGGAGGGAGATCTGAGAGAGAGAGAGAGAGAGAGAGAGAGAGAGAGGAGGGAGATCTGAGAGAGAGAGAGAGAGAGAGAGAGAGAGAGAGAGAGAGAGAGAGAGAGAGAGAGACTATATGCACCCACTGGACTCTACCCACACCCCAACACGCGCCCTGCTGCTTCTGTCCTGTTGCCTCGTCACTTTACCCCTCCCTTTATGTGCATACACTACGTGGCCGAAAGTATATTATTCAAATTAGTGGCTTCGGCTACTTCAGTCACACCAGTTTCTGACAGGTAAATAAAACCGAGCACGCAGCCATGCAATCTCCATAGACAAACATTGGCAGTAGAACGGACTTACTGAAGAGCTCAGTGACTTTCAAACGTGGCACCCGTCATAGGATGCCACCTTTCCAACAAGTCAGTTCGTCAAATTTCTGCCCTGCTAGAGCTGCCCCCGGTCAACTGTAAGTGCTGTTGTTGTGAAGTGGAAACGTCTAGGAGCAACAACGACTCAGCCGTGAAGTGGTAGGCCACACCAAGCTCACAGAACGGGACCGCCGAGTGCTGAAGCACGTAACGCGTAATAATCGTCTGTCCTCGGTTGCAACCCTCACTACCGAGTTCCAAACTGCCTCTGGAAGCAACGTCAGCACAAGAGCTGTTAGTCCGGAGCTTCATGAAATGGGTTTCCGTGGCCGAGCAGCTGCACACAAGCCTAAGATCACCATGCGCAATGCCAAGCATCGGCTGGAGTGGTGTAAAGCTAGCCACCATATACTCTCTGTATATAGCCATGTTATTACCTGGTACTCTCTGTATATAGCCATGTTATTACCTGGTACTCTCTGTATATAGCCATGTTATTACCTGGTACTCCCTGTATATAGCCATGTTATTACCTGGTACTCCCTGTATATAGCCATGTTATTACCTGGTACTCTCTGTATATAGCCATGTTATTACCTGGTACTCTCTGTATATAGCCATGTTATTACCTGGTACTCTCTGTATATAGCCATGTTATTACCTGGTACTCTCTGTATATAGCCATGTTATTACCTGGTACTCCCTGTATATAGCCATGTTATTACCTGGTACTCCCTGTATATAGCCATGTTATTACCTGGTACTCTCTGTATATAGCCATGTTATTACCTGGTACTCCCTGTATATAGCCATGTTATTACCTGGTACTCCCTGTATATAGCCATGTTATTACCTGGTACTCTCTGTATATAGCCATGTTATTACCTGGTACTCTCTGTATATAGCCATGTTATTACCTGGTACTCTCTGTATATAGCCATGTTATTACCTGGTACTCTCTGTATATAGCCATGTTATTACCTGGTACTCTCTGTATATAGCCATGTTATTACCTGGTACTCCCTGTATATAGCCATGTTATTACCTGGTACTCTCTGTATATAACCATGTTATTACCTGGTACTCTCTGTATATAGCCATGTTATTACCTGGTACTCTCTGTATATAGCCATGTTATTACCTGGTACTCCCTGTATATAGCCAAGTTATTACCTGGTACTCTCTGTATATAGCCATGTTATTACCTGGTACTCCCTGTATATAGCCAAGTTATTACCTGGTACTCTCTGTATATAGCCTCGTTATTACCTGGTACTCCCTGTATATAGGCATGTTATTACCTGGTACTCTCTGTATATAGCCATGTTATTACCTGGTACTCTCTGTATATAGCCATGTTATTACCTGGTACTCTCTGTATATAGCCATGTTATTACCTGGTACTCTCTGTATATAGCCATGTTATTACCTGGTACTCTCTGTATATAGCCATGTTATTACCTGGTACTCTCTGTATATAGCCATGTTATTACCTGGTACTCCCTGTATATAGCCATGTTATTACCTGGTACTCTCTGTATATAGACATGTTATTACCTGGTACTCCCTGTATATAGCCATGTTATTACCTGGTACTCTCTGTATATAGCCATGTTATTACCTGGTACTCTCTGTATATAGCCATGTTATTACCTGGTACTCCCCTGTATATAGCCATGTTATTACCTGGTACTCTCTGTATATAGCCATGTTATTACCTGGTACTCTCTGTATATAGCCATGTTATTACCTGGTACTCTGTATATAGCCATGTTATTACCTGGTACTCTCTGTATATAGCCATGTTATTACCTGGTACTCTCTGCATATAGCCATGTTATTACCTGGTACTCTCTGTATATAGCCATGTTATTACCTGGTACTCCCTGTATATAGCCATGTTATTACCTGGTACTCCCTGTATATAGCCATGTTATTACCTGGTACTCTCTGTATATAGCCATGTTATTACCTGGTACTCCTTGTATAGAGCCATGTTATTACCTGGTACTCCCTGTATATAGCCATGTTATTACCTGGTACTCTCTGTATATAGCCATGTTATTACCTGGTACTCTCTGTATATAGCCATATTAGTTTTACTTGATATAGTTATTCACTGTGTATTCATTCCTCCTGTCTCTATTTCCATTTAATATTTTCTCTTTAAATCTGCATTGTTGGAAAAAGACCCGTAAGTAAGCGTTTCACTGTTAGTCTACAAAATGTGATTTGATCTCATTAAAAACACATCTATATTCTAGTGTTTTCTCTTGGTATATTCAATCAACACAATACTCCGCCGCTCTAATCCCAACTCATCTGATCTTCAGCTACAGGACATTTACAGTTGAAGTCGGAAGTTTACATACACCTTAGCCAAATACATTTAAACTCAGTTTCTGACATTTAATCCTAGTACAAATTCCCTGTCTTAGGTCAGTTAGGATCACCACTTTATTTTAAGAATGTGAAATGTCAGAATAATAGTAGAGTACGATTTATTTCAGCTTTTATTTATTTCATCACATTCCCAGTGGGTCAGAAGTTTACATACACTCAATTAGTATTCGGTAGCATTGCCTTTAAATTGTTTAACTTGGGTCAAACGTTTTGGGTAGCCTTCCACAAGCTTCCCACAATAAGTTGGGTGAATTTTGGCCCATTCCTCCTGACAGAGCTGGTGTAACTGAGTCAGGTTTGTAGGCCTCCTTGCTCGCACACGCTTTTTCAGTTCTGCTCACACATCTTCTATAGGATTGAGGTCAGGGCTTTGTGATGGCCACTCCAATACCTTGATTTTGTTGTCCTTAAGCCATTTTGCCACAACTTTGGAAGTATGCTTGGGGTCATTGTCCATTTGGAAGACCCATTTGCGACCAAGCTTTAACTTCCTGACTGATGTCTTGAGATGTTGCTTCAATATATCCACATCATTTTCCTTCCTCATGATGCCATCTATTTTGTGAAGTGCACCAGTCCCTCCTGCAGCAAAGCACCCCCACAGCATGATGCTGCCACCCCCATGCTTCACGGTTGGGATGGTGTTCTTTGGCTTGCAAGCAATCCCCTTTTTCCTCCAAACATAACGATGGTCATTATGGCCAAACAGTTCTATTTTTGTTTCATCAGACCAGAGGACATTTCTCCAAAAAGTACTATCTTTGTCCCCATGTGCAGTTGCAAACCGTAGTCTGGCTTTTTTATGGCGGTTTTGGAGCAGTGGCTTCTTCCTTGCTGAGCAGCCTTTCAGGTTATGTCGATATAGGACTCGTTTAACTGTGGATATAGATACTTTTGTACCTGTTTCCTCCAGCATCTTCACAAGGTCCTTTGCTGTTGTTCTGGGATTGATTTGCACTTTTCGCACCAAAGTACATTCATCTCTAGGAGACAGAACGCGTCTCCTTCCTGAGCGGTATGACGGCTGCGTGGTCCCATGGTGTTTATACTTGCATACTATTGTTTGTACAGATGAGCGTGCTACCTTCAAGCGTTTGGAAATTGCTCCCAAGGATGAACCAGACTTGTGGAGGTCAAACATTTTTTTTTCAATTTCTTTTGATTTTCCCATGATGTCAAGCAAAGAGGCACTGAGGTTGAAGGTAGGCCTTGAAATACATCCACAGGTACACCTCCAATTGACTAAAATGATGATATCAGAAGCTTCTAAAGCATTTTCCAAGCTTTTTAAAAGGCACAGTCAACTTAGTGTATATAAACTTCTGACCCACTCGAATTGTGATACAGTGAATTATAAATCAAATAATCTGTCTGTAAACAATTGTTGGAAAAATTACTTGTGTCATGTACAAAGTAGATGACTTGCCAAAACTATAGTTTGTTAACAAGACATTTGTGGAGTGGTTGAAAAAACGAGTTTTAATGACTCCAACCTAAGGGTATGTAAACTTCCGACTTCAACTGTAGATTATACTGTACAAAGGGTGGTTAAAATCCTGAATGCTGATTGGTTAAAACCGCATTCCAGCCTGTGTCTATTCCACAAGTTACCACCGGCTAAATACCTATTTACTCTGTTCCATCTGAAGAAGAAAAAAAACAGTGTGCTGTAAGTGTGTATTTAGCGTTCGTGAAATTATTTTTGATGTGATATGAAAGTAGAGGGCTTTGTGTTTCTAGAACAGTACCACAATGGGAGAATCGATCCACGTTTAGATGGAGTATTTGCCTGTTTTTGTCTTCCAGAGACAATTTGCCTTTTAACAGAACATATAAAAAGGGTCCTTACATTTGAGTCATTTAGACGACGGTCTTAACCAGAGCGATTTACAGTTAGTGCATTCATCTAGGTGGGTTAACCACATGCTGTAGCGTTCACGTTTCCCTTCACTGGAACCAAGGCCTTAACCATTAAAAACAGCAAGATTATTTTTAATATTTTCAAACTGCAGCCAAGCATCGATTATCATGTCACCAGAAGAAGACCCTCGATATTTATTGGAAAGGAGCGTCCCCGTGCAGTTTATCATATAATTTATATAATCTGCATGCTTTAATCTGCTTGGTTTCCCCAACGAGTCGTAGTGGGGAGATCACACAACATGACATCGCGTGGCTACAAGCTTGATATTATGTTTTTTTTTGCGCATAAAAGCGTTTACACCGACATTTTTTCGCGTAATTCATTTTACAGACACAAAAAGATCCCAACCTTGTCTAACGTATTTTTTTTTGTCGACATTTACCTAAACTTGTTCTGTTTCCATCAGTCCTGTCATGATATTGGTCCTTTACTCGCATCAAAAGGTTGGATGGAACCCTGGTTATAGTAAGTACATTTTAACTAAATGAAGTACACTATACAGTGCATTGGGAAAGTATTCAGACCCATTGACTTTTTCCACATTTTGTTACGTTACAGCCTTATTCTAAAATGGATTGAATAACATTACAGCCTTATTCTAAAATGGATTGAATAATTCCCCCCCCCCCCCCCCTCAATCCCCCCCTCCCCTCAATCTATCTATACACAATACCTCATAATGACAAAGCGAAAACAGGATATACATTTTTTGCTAATTTATTAAAAATAAAAAACAGAAATACCTTATTTATGTAAGTATTCAGACCCTTTGCTATGAGACTCGAAATTGAGTTCAGGTGCATCCTGTTTCCATTGATCATCCTCGAGATGTTTCTACAACTTGATTGGAGTCCACCGGTGGTAAATTAAATTGGACTGGACATAATTTGGAAAGGCAAATCAATTGTAAAGTCCCTGCAGCAATGTTCCAACATCTAGTGGAAAGCCTTCCCAGAAGAGTGGAGGCTGTTATAGCAGCAAAGGGGGGGGGAACCAACTCCATATTAATGCCCATGATTTTGGAATGAGATGTTTGACGAGCATACTTTTGGTCATGTAGTGTAGCTATCAGCAAAGTCTGTGCAAGTAGGGGAGAAAAAGTCAAGTGCGAGGGTTAGTTAAATGAAAGGCAAGTTTTATTTGGTGGTGGGGGGGGGGGGGGTTGGATGGATTAGACTCTTTGAAGAGGAAGGGTTTCAGCATGAACTGCAGGAGCGAGTCACTGCTTTGATGTTTGCAGGTGTTGTCCAGGGTCACGCCAAGGTTCCTTGTACTCTGGGAGGGGGACACCGTGGAGTTGTCAACCGTGATGGAGAGGTCTTGGAGCGGGCAGGCCTTCCCCCGGGAGGAAGAGCAGCTCTGTCTTGTCGAGGTTGAGCTTGAGGTGGTGGGCCGACATTCCAAGTTGAGATATCTGCCAGGCACACAGAGATGCTGTCGCCACCTGGGTGTCAGAAGGGGTGAAGGAGAAAAGTAGTTGAGTGTCGTCCGCATAGCAATGATAGGAGAGACCATGTGAGGAGATGACGGAGCCGAGTGACTTGGTGTATAGAGAGAAGAGGGGAGGGCCTAGAACCGAGCCCTGGGGGACACCAGTAGTGAGAGTACGTGGTGCAGACACAGATCCTCTCCACGTCACCTGGTAGGAGCGGCCTGCTAGGTAGGATGCAATCCAACAGTGTGCAGGGCCTGAGACGCCCAGCCCTGAAAGGGTGGAGAGGAGGATCTGATGGTTCACGGTGTCGAAAGCAAAGGATAGATCTAAGAGGATAAGAACAGAGGAGAGAGAGTCAGCTTTGGCAGAGCGGAGAGCCTCCGTGACACAGAGAGGAAAGCAGTCTCTGTTGAGTGATCCGTCTTGAAGCCTGACTGGTTAGGGTCAAGAAGATGGTTCTGAGAGAGATAACGACAGAGTTGGATCAGAGACAGCACGCTCAAGAGTTTTAGAAAGAAGGGACACGGGTCTGTAGTATTTGTGACGACGCATGACCATGTGGGTAGGGCCTGAGTGGGTAGGGTTGGAGGAAAGGGAGACAGAAAAGGAAACAAAGTAGTGATCAGAGACCTGGAGGTGGGGTTGCAGTGAGATTAGTAGGAGAACAGCTTCTGGTAAAGATGAGGTATCTGCTAGCGTGCTAGTAGATACCCATAGACGTCCAGTCATTGCGCTAACGCTAGTTAGCATTGGCTTTCGAAACTACCTCCAACGTCCTTCATACAGGACACAGAGACATAAAAATGGTTATCCTGGAGTTCATCTGTCTCTGGGGAAGTAGATTAAGGGGTCTCATTGCAGAAAATCCCAAAGTATTACCCCTTTAATCCTGGTTGATGTTTCAACAATCAGCTGCAAGTTATGAGCAGTCGGTAGTTCACACACCAAGTAGGCCTCTAGGAAGACAGACAGCTCTTAAAGTAGACGGCCCCCAGCTAGCAACAAGACAGTACTAGACAGATTAAGACAATTATACTTCTCACTCCTGGGGATAATCAGGAGTCCTCTAGCAACACATTGGACTCTAAGGAGTAACTGTAGGCTCCTTTAGTCCGGTATTGCTCTTTGTCTTAGTATGCTGTTGTAACCTGTAACAGTGTTGCTTCCGTTCCCTCTCCTCGCCCCTTACCTGGGCTTGAACCAGGGGACCCTCTGCACACATCGACAACAGTCACCCTCGAGGCACCGTTACCCGTCGCTCCACAAAAAGCCGCGGCCCTTGCAGAGCAAAGGGGAAACAACTACTTCCGAGGTCTCAGAGCGAGTGACGTCACCCCGATTTGAAACGCTACTAGTGCGCACCGCTAAGCTAGCTAGCCATTTCACACCGGGTTACACTGTGTAACTGGACACCCTGCTTCTGAAGAGGCTGTCTCTTTTCTCTCGGTTTGTGAACTCTGTATAGCTCCCCTGGCCAGTTCTACACCAGGATGTAATCTCTCTCTCTCCCCCCATCACCTATGATCTGAGTATTATCTTGTATTGACAGAATATGTCACCATCTCTGTCCGACACCCTCCTGAAAAAACTGGACTGTACACTAGTTAAAGGCTATTTCCCAAATAACATGGAGAGCAGCCTGCGGGTGATCTGGGGGTGAAGAGTTTATAAAAATAGGAAATTGAATAATATAATAGATAAAGATGTTGCCAATAACTTGCTGATAAGAACTTACTCTTATCAGCTCTTTGACTTTGGTAACCTTGCACCTAAGTTGTGTGAATGTTACTGTAAATCAACGTAGAACTCTAAAACAAACCACACATACACAATGTAAGAACACTAGTGTATTTCTTCACTCAAGACTAGCTACCAGTACTATAACTCCAGAGAAGCTAGACTTTTGGCACTCACCAGTGCTCCACTCCAAAGCGACCATTTTGGGTCTGTGTGTGCCTTCGAGAGAGGAAGTGGTTCTCTAGCAACTAGTTTCCTGCAGCCCCCCGAATTGCACACAGCCAGAGGAGGCGAGAGCGACCATTTTGGGTCTGTGTGTGCCTTCGAGAGAGGAAGTGGTTCTCTAGCAACTACTTTCCTGCAGCCCCCCCCCCGAATTGCACACAGCCAGAGGAGGCGAGAGCGACCATTTTGGGTCTGTGTGTGCCTTCGAGAGAGGAAGTGGTTCTCTAGCAACTAGTTTCCTGCAGCCCCCCCCCGAATTGCACACAGGCAGAGGAGGCGAGAGCGACCATTTTGGGTCTGTGTGTGCCTTCGAGAAGGAAGTGGTTCTCTAGCAACTAGTTTCCTGCAGCCCCCCGAATTGCACACAGCGAGAGGAGGCGAGAGCAAAAAAAAAAAAAAAGGTTAGCGAGTGAAGAAAATGGCGACCATACAGGACGAATGCCTCACCTCGTAAAAGCGGCAAATGCGTTGCATTTCTTTAGCCTTACAGCCCCGGGCTTTCATTTCCACTCTGTTGCACTTTACATTTTATGAGGTAAGGCTCTTTTTTTTTTAAGACGTTTTCCAGATTGGGGGAATCGTGCTTTTGGCCAGTATCGATGTGTTACGCAGCTCGCCGGGCCACCCGAGGAAAGCTTGTCGTAGTTGTTTGCCCGCTGTTGTTACCTAGCTAGCTTGTTAGCCATTGAGGCCCGCTTGTATTAACATGTTAGCTACATAGTCGTAGTTAGGCGGTAGTGTGTTTGCATGGGAATAAAATGGAGAAACCACTTGTTAGGCACCGTCACGGCAGAGTACGATTTGATAGTTAATATTACCGGCATGTGGATGACTCGGGTCTGAAAACTTTTGTTAGCTAACGTTAGCTAGGTAACTAAAATGTTGGCTACGCTGCTTGCAAGAGTCAAGCTTGCAAAGGGCTGCTGCAGAATTAAAAGGGCGTCAAATATTCGATGATTTTTTTTTCGTTAACTTAAGTTTCAATTAATACTGCCAACACCGATGTTGTTAAGAGTTCTGCTTAACTGTTTGATCGATTGCGATAAAGTTTAAGAGAATACGTTAGTTGGGACTAACTGCTAGTTAGCATAAATCCAACCAAGTTGTCGCTTGGTAACGCAGAATGTCCTCACTGTAGCCAAGGTTACGGGTTTAACAACAATTAACTTTAGTGTGCAACATTTTGTTATTTGTCCTTTTTGGTTGGTTGATAGCCAGCTAGCAAGCTATTATCCCGCTCCTCCAGACTGTATTTTTTCAGATAGCTAGCTAACAACCGGGATTTTATGCACAGGAGTAGCCTAGCTAGCTAGTAAATCGATTTGCTGCACTTATGTCAAACCAAGCAAGTGTTTCCTAAAGTAATACATGCGTTTTAAACATAGATGTTTGCTAGCTAAGCTAATGTTAGCTGTTGCGCCTTCGTGAATAAACACCTGAGCAAGAGCCAGCCAGTACAGTCAGTGGCCATGTTAAGCTGCTAATGGCCGATCAACACCAAACGTTAACCCTCTATTTTCCTTTCAGACTACTTTACTTCAGGGTGGAGGCTTAAACTCTAACGTTGGCTAGCAGACCGAGAAGGGTGCAACTGCAGCCAGCAATTAGGGGCGTTCCTGCATCTGCAGGAATCCCTCTTTATACTTCTATTGGTCAATTTTTTAAGCTATGACTCCAGTACATAGGCGGGAGGCAGGGACTCTCCGGTACAGTAGGTGGCGGTAATGCACCATAACCAGTGTTGCCAAACTCCTCAGTAAGGAAAGTAGCTATTGGCTGTCCTAAAAGTCGCTAAATGACGTCATCACCTAATTTGCATAATTGGCAATGTGCATGTAATTGTGTTGGACGCTGTATGAGAGAGGAGTAACGTCGTGGGAGAGACATAATAAAGTGAGTAAAAAGCTACGCGAGGTCTGGGCCGCCTGTGAGTGCTTTGGGACCGGGGGTGGGGCCCGCGGCAGCACCCGCTGCTCGTTGAGAAGAGTAAGAACGATACGTGCTTTCACGTCAGAGTCTCCAATAACACCAGAAAAAGTCGCTAGATTTGTCGCTAGTCGCTTTTTTTATTTTTGAAAATGTGTCGCTAGAGGGGTCTGAATACTCGCTAAATATAGTGACTAAGTCGCTAGGTTGGCTACACAGACCATAACATTGGATTCCAACTGCCGATAAACCCCACAGAAGAGGCGGGGGGCAATAACGGTAGCTAGCTATAGCTAGTAGTGACCTTCGCCCCCCCCGCCTGTCGGGCACTGTTTTCCCACAGTTCTGTTATCGAAGGTGAGGGCGGGAGCGAA
This sequence comes from Coregonus lavaretus, assembly GCF_964263955.1. Taxonomy (NCBI): domain Eukaryota; kingdom Metazoa; phylum Chordata; class Actinopteri; order Salmoniformes; family Salmonidae; genus Coregonus; species Coregonus lavaretus. The sequence continues at coordinate 88,956 of NW_028164941.1, forward strand.
GGACACTGTGCTAGCTTAGCCAGCTAGTCCTAAGGAGGACTCCGGTACACAGCAGGCGGGGAGCGACACTGTGCTAGCTAACTAGCTAGCTAGCGGGAGGCAGGGGCAACTGGTTGACAGTGTCCTTCGCTCCCACCCGTCAGGCACGGTTTTCTCCGGTACACAAGAGGCGGGGGGGCGACACTGTGCGTTAACTAGCAAGCTAGCACACGGTGTTGCGAGCTAGCTAGTTAGCACACTGTCGCCCCAGCCCCCCCGTCTGCTGGTCTAGCGGGAGGCAGGGACGACCGGTAGACAGTGCCCATGGCCCCATACTTGTCGGGTATGGTTTTCTAGCAAGCTTGCACACAGTGTTGCTAGCTAGTTAGCGCACGTTGTCGCTCCAGCCTCCCGCCTGCTGTACTAGTGGGCGGCGGGGCCAACCGGTAGACGGGTGTCCTTCGCCCCCTGCTTGTCAGGCACTGTTTTCACGCATTTCTGTTAATATATACACTACCGTTCAAAAGTTTGGGGTCACTTAGAAATCTCCTTGTTTTCCATGAAAACATACATGAAATGAGTTTGAATAGGAAATATAGCAAAATGCAAAGGAAATGTAGTCATTGACAAGGTTAGAAATAAAGATTTTTTTATAGAAATAATAATTGTGTCCATCAAACTTTGCTTTCGTCAAAGAATCCTCCATTTGCAGCAATTACAGCCTTGTAGACCTTTGGCATTCTAGTTGTCAATTTGTTGAGGTAATCTGAAGAGATTTCACCCCATGCTTCCTGAAGCACCTCCCACAAGTTGGATTGGCTTGATGGGCACTTCTTACGTACCATACGGTCAAGCTGCTCCCACAACAGCTCAATAGGGTTGAGATCCGGTGACTGTGCTGGCCACTCCATTATAGACAGAATACCAGCTGACTGCTTCTTCCCTAAATAGTTCTTGCATCGTTTGGAGCTGTGCTTTGAGTCATTGTCCTGTTGAAGGAGGAAATTGGCTCCAATCAAGCGCCGTCCACAGGGTATGGCATTGCTTTGCAAAATGAAGTGATAGCCTTCCTTCTTCAAGATCCCTTTTACCCTGTACAAATCTCCCACTTACCCACCACCAAAGCACCCCCAGACCATCACATTGCTTCCACAATGCTTGACAGATGACATCAAGCACTCCTCCAGCATATTTTCATTTGGTCTGCGTCTCACAAATGTTCTTCTTTATGATCCGAACACCTCAAACTTGGATTCGTCTGTCCATAGCACTTTTTTCCAATCTTCCTCTGTCCAATGTCTGTGTTCTTTTGCCCATCTTAATCTTTTCTTTTTATTGGCCAGTCTGAGATGAGGCTTTTTCTTTGTAACTCTGTCTAGAAGATCAGCATCCCGGAGTCGCCTCTTCACTGTTGACGTTGAGACTGGTGTTTTGCGGGTACTATTTAATGAAGCTGCCAGTTGAGGACTTGTGAGGCGTCTGTTTCTCAAACTAGACACACTAATGTACCTCTTGCTCAGTTGTGCACCGGGGCCTCCCACTCCTCTTTTCTATTCTGGTTAGAGTCAGTTTGCGCTGTTCTGTGAAGGGAGTAGTACACAGCGTTGTACGAGATCTTCAGTTTCTTGGCAATTTCTCGCATGGAATAGCCTTCATTTCTCAGAACAAGAATAGACTGACGAGTTTCAGAAGAAAGTTATTTGTTTCTGGCCATTTTGAGCCTGTAATCGAACCCACAATTGCTGATGCTCCAGATACTCAACTAGTCTCAAGAAGGCCAGTTTTATTGCTTCTTTAATCAGCACAACAGTTTTCAGCTGTGCTAACATAATTGCAAAAGGGGTTTCTAATGATCAATTAGCCTTTTTAAAATGATAAACTTGAATTAGCAAACACAACGTGCCATTGGAACACAGGACTGATGGTTGCTGATAATGGGCCTCTGTACGCCTATGTAGATATTCCATTAAAAATCAGCCGTTTCCAGCTACAATAGACATTTACAACATTAACAATGTCTACACTGTATTTCTGATCAATTTGATGTTATTTTAAATGGACCCAAAAAAATTGCTTTTCTTTCGAAAACAATGACATTTCTAAGTGACCCCAATCTTTTAAACGGTAGTGTAAATTTGGGGGCGTCAAATCTCTTGTTGTCAAATTTGACTGGGCCTGACCTGCACGCTTAACTGTCTGTGGCACAAGCCGTTAGTGCGCTGTACTAAATCTCTGAGCCCCAGTCAATTTGACACCCGAGAGATTTGCTGCCCCAACAAATATTACACGGAGCTCCTTTTAAACATCTCTATGGGGGCCAACATGTTCATTGGCTCTGCCTCATACTACGTCATGTACTAGGGGTAACATGGAGTAGGCAGGGCAGACCCGTTTTGGTCATTTCTGGTATATCATCAAAATATATCAATCGCAGCCAGGGCATATAATTTACTTTTGGGTCACTCTAAAATTACACCAGCAAAACACAAACAAACAAAAAAACAACAACAGATGAGCATGCTTTGGTAATGTTTCTAAAAACAATAAATGTATTACTATTAAGAAGTAATGTGATTATATTGTTTAATTTCATTTCTTTTTTAAAAATTTTTTGTGACCTGAGTCTTTTAACCAAAATATCACAGATGAGATGAAGGGCGGGGATGTTACCGCGGTAACGTGATGTTTGTACCTGTGAGATTTGAGAGTGTTGACCAACGGTAGCTCGTGAAACAAAACAACGTAAGTAGCCAAGAAACAACACAAGGATATAAACTCTCAATTCAGTTGACTTTCGTTTCAAGTAAATTAGACCTACTTGATTGTGCAGCGCTTCTAAAAATAAAATAAATAAATAAAATGAATATTTTCCCTCTGCTCTTTACGTGCTCCCAGCCCAGTGTTGCAGCGCCAGGTGGAATAGGCTGTTTAGGATTCGTAGTTATTTTGACTTTGTGCTGTTAAATACTTTTGAAAACAGCAACCGCAGCATTTTTTATTTTTTTTACTATAAATGTGATCATACTTGACTATTTGTATTCACAAATGCGAGCGAGTGAAATGCTGGCACAGTGGGAACCCCTGGCCACCTGCCGACGTGGCTGGTGAAATAGACATCTTAACTGCCAATGCCAAAATCTACCCCGCAGGTGGTGGGTGTTTAATTTTAGGCCCTGATTGCAGCATGTTTTGGACTCATTCACCAGTTCTTCCCCCTCCCCCCCGATTTAACTACAATACCATTTGAAATTCATGTTGAAAATGATGCTGTTGCTGCTTCCTGTTGACAAGACATTTTGATAAATAGCCCAGTGTCAAAACGTGTTTTAACGTGTCCAAATCAATAACCAATATGCAGAAACAGTTTGATGTATTGAACACATTAAAATATACTACCTACACATACAGTTGTAAATGACAACTTGTTCTCAACTGGCTTATCTGGTTAAATAAAGGTTAAATAAAAAAAAAATATATATTTATATATATATATATATATATATATATACCACAATGATAATCACATGACTTGTAAACCTTATAAACTGCATACGCACCAAAACCCTGTTGTTTCAGCTATTGGCATCAAATCACTGATATCGATTAGGGGGGGAAATCAGGTTGTACGCGCTGTTGAAACCAACGCAACAAAAAACATGGAAACTGTAGATATTTTTTTATATCACAGGTTAGAGAACAACCTGCAGAGAAGACAGTCAGCTACATTTTGGAGTGATGCATTTTGATTTGGGGGGGTGGGGGGGGTCGCCAAAACAGAAAGAGAAACGCGACACTTAATTGTCAACTCATATCACGTTGAAATCAATTGCGCGAGAGAGGGGGGAGAGAGAGAGAGGGGGGGGGGGGGGGAGATGAGGTTGCATGTGTCGTTAAACCAACACAGCTCAAAAACCAAACAGAATCTGAGAATAATGTGTATGAAAATGTATGCACTCACTAACTGTAAGTCGCTCTGGATAAGAGCGTCTGCTAAATGACTGAAATGTAAAATGTACATCACTGGTTAGAGGACACTTTTTTATTTTTTAAATTTTATTTTTTATAAAATACAAATTTAGGGGGTAGATCAGCTTTAATATTGCAGATAGATTGTAACTTCCATCAATGTAATTGTCTGCATCACTTCCAATCCCCCATATGTTTTTAGGTTAGGTTGTAAGTCGCTTTGGATAAAAGCGTCTGCTAAATGGCTTATTATTATTATTATTATTATTATTATTGTTAGAGGACACATTTGTAAAAGACCGCTAGCTTCATTTTTTAAGTGTTGTATTTTGATTCAAGCGGGTCGCCAACGCAGTAAGTGTAACGCAACACTTATTATTATTATTATTATTATTTTATTTTTTTATCACTTCCATCGATGTCACACTGAAATCAATAGAACAAGGAGGCAAACTTTTTGTGGGTGGTATGGGTGGTCCTCTGTAGCTCAATTGGTAGAGCACGGCGCTTGGAACGCCAGGGTAGTGGGTTCGATCCCCGGGAACCACCCATGCGTAAAAATGTATGCGCATATGACTGTAAGTCGCTTTGGATAAAAGCGTCTGCTAAATGGCTTATTATTATTATTATTATTATTATGGGTGTAGCGCTGTTTTAAACTAACACTATTCAAAGGCCACAGGGGAAACTTGGAATAACCTATACGTTGGTTGGTTAGATGAGAACTTGTAGAAGGCTAATATCTATATTTTGGAATGTCGGATGTTGATTTCGGGAGGCTGACATTAACATTAAAGATAACGGGCCACTTTTTTTTGTTAAGTTGAACGTATCATGACGCGGAGGACAGGATATCAACGTTGACAACGGTTGGCTGCTATCTAAGGGATAGTTTTGACTGTCAAATCCATTGTATTGTTGTGTGGCCAGCGACTTTTATACATTACATTTCTTAATTTTGTTTTACATTTGAGTCATTTAGCAGATGCTCTTATGCAGAGCGACTTACAGGAGCAATTAGGGTTAAGTGCCTTGCTCAAGGGCACATCGACAGATATATATATATATATATTTATTTATTTTTTTACCTGGCCAGCTCGGGGATCCGACCCAGCGACCTTTCGGTTACTGGCCCAACAGTGTTAACGGCTAGGCTACCTGCCGCCCCGAGAGCGACCGCCTCGATTTTTACCATTTTAATTAACTCCGCGTTCTAAGTCCTGTGCAACCCAGAGCGTGTGACAAAATCAACGGTACAAAACCAAAGATTTTAAGCAGTCAGTCTTATGTCACCGTGACGACTACATTTTTTATACTAACATCGCCAATCTGAGGTAAAAAGGATGTGTAATTTCACTCATTTTATGGGGAGAAAATGCAACCTTGTGGAAGATAGTAACACAAACTGTCCACATTAAAGCAAATTAGTGCAATATACAATTTGAATATGACAAAATAATTCAGCGTGCCAATTTAAGATGATAGTGTATGTTGCCCACAGTTGCAACAATGACATTTATTTCACCCTCATTTAACCCTGATCCAATTCAAGCAGGCGCTCTAGACTAAAAGCTCCGTGGCGTCTGTGGATGGACTAGAAGCTCCGTGGTGTCTGTGGATAGACTAGATGCTCCGTGGTGTCTGGATAGACTAGAAGCTCCGTGGTGTCTGTGGATGGACTAGAAGCTCCGTGGTGTCTGTGGATGGACTAGAAGCTCCGTGGTGTCTGTGGATGGACTAGAAGCTCTGTGGTGTCTGTGGATAGACTAGAAGCTCCGTGGTGTCTGGATAGACTAGAAGCTCCGTGGTGTCTGTGGATGGACTAGAAGCTCCGTGGTGTCTGTGGATGGACTAGAAGCTCCGTGGTGTCTGTGGATGGACTAGAAGCTCTGTAGTGTCTGTGGATGGACTAGAAGCTCCGTGGTGTCTGTGGATGGACTAGAAGCTCCGTGGCGTCTGTGGATGGACTAGAAGCTCTGTGGCGTCTGTGGATGGACTAGAAGCTCTGTGGTGTCTGTGGATGGACTAGAAGCTCCGTGGCGTCTGTGGATGGACTAGAAGCTCCGTGGTGTCTGTGGATGGACTAGGAGCTCTGTGGCGTCTGTGGATGGACTAGAAGCTCCGTGGTGTCTGTGGATGGACTAGAAGCTCCGTAGTGTCTGTGGATAGACTAGATGCTCCGTAGTGTCTGTGGATGGACTAGAAGCTCTGTGGCGTCTGTGGATGGACTAGAAGCTCCGTGGTGTCTGTGGATGGACTAGAAGCTCCGTGGTGTCTGTGGATGGACTAGAAGCTCCGTGGTGTCTGTGGATGGACTAGAAGCTCTGTAGTGTCTGTGGATGGACTAGAAGCTCCGTGGTGTCTGTGGATGGACTAGATGCTCCGTAGTGTCTGTGGATAGACTAGATGCTCCGTAGTGTCTGTGGATGGACTAGAAGCTCCGTGGCGTCTGTGGATGGACTAGAAGCTCCGTGGTGTCTGTGGATGGACTAGAAGCTCCGTGGTGTCTGTGGATGGACTAGAAGCTCTGTAGTGTCTGTGGATGGACTAGAAGCTCTGTAGTGGTTGACCTCCCTACATGTAGAATGAAGATCGAGTGATGGGGGGTTAACCAAATTCCAATTAAAAAATGGCCTAATTGAAAAACTTTTAGTGTATTTCCTGAATTTAATGGAATTATGGAATTAAAGTGGAATTGACCCCAATCCCGGTAGACAGATCCATAGCTAGATCCATATATTTATTTTTGAAATAAGAAACTCATTTCAAACTCTTAACGCCTAGTGGGCAATTCCATAGTAACTGAATTATGCTAAGACTCAGATTTTTCACTTTAAAATGTTATACCAAACAAAAACCATTGATTTTCAAAGTTTAACAAACCATACAACTCTATGCACAAGGACAATGTTTTTAACAAGCTCCTCTGAACGTTTTACAAAATCACATTTACAGGAAGAACTGTGCAGATACAAAGTTGGGTAGCGTAATAAAACTGAGATTTTACTGTAATTCTGTTACCAAACTTTGCATCTGCAGTTTTTACAGTAAATGTATTTTATTTTTTAACTATGTAAATTGTTCAAAGTAGTCGTTGTGCATAGAGTTGTATGGTTTGTTAAACGTTGATACGTGAACTGACCTGTCTTTGTTTTGACTGGAGAGTTTATTAGTGAGTTAGATACGTGAACTGACCTGTCTTTGTTTTGACTGGAGAGTTAATTAGTGAGCTAGGTACATGAACTGACCTGTCTTTGTTTTGACTGGAGAGTTTATTAGTGAGTTAGATACGTGAACTGACCTGTCTTTGTTTTGACTGGAGAGTTTATTAGTGAGTTAGATACGTGAACTGACCTGTCTTTGTTTTGACTGGAGAGTTAATTAGTGAGCTAGGTACATGAACTGACCTGTCTTTGTTTTGACTGGAGAGTTTATTAGTGAGTTAGATACGTGAACTGACCTGTCTTTGTTTTGACTGGAGAGTTTATTAGTGAGTTAGATCCATGAACTGACCTGTCTTTGTTTTGACTGGAGAGTTAATTAGTGAGTTAGATACATGAACTGACCTGTCTTTGTTTTGACTGGAGAGTTAATTAGTGAGCTAGATCCATGAACTGACCTGTCTTTATTTTGACTGGAGAGTTTATTAGTGAGTTAGATCCATGAACTGACCTGTCTTCGTTTTGACTGGAGAGTTAATTAGTGAGCTAGATCCATGAACTGACCTGTCTTTGTTTTGACTGGAGAGTTTATTAGTGAGTTAGATACGTGAACTGACCTGTCTTTGTTTTGACTGGAGAGTTTATTAGTGAGTTAGATACATGAACTGACCTGTCTTTGTTTTGACTGGAGAGTTTATTAGTGAGTTAGATACGTGAACTGACCTGTCTTTGTTTTGACTGGAGAGTTTATTAGTGAGCTAGGTACATGAACTGACCTGTCTTTGTTTTGACTGGAGAGTTTATTAGTGAGTTAGATCCATGAACTGACCTGTCTTTGTTTTGACTGGAGAGTTTATTAGTGAGCTAGATCCATGAACTGACCTGTCTTTGTTTTGACTGGAGAGTTTATTAGTGAGCTAGATCCATGAACTGACCTGTCTTTGTTTTGACTGGAGAGTTTATTAGTGAGTTAGATACATGAACTGACCTGTCTTTGTTTTGACTGGAGAGTTTATTAGTGAGTTAGATCCATGAACTGACCTGTCTTTGTTTTGACTGGAGAGTTTATTAGTGAGCTAGATCCATGAACTGACCTGTCTTTGTTTTGACTGGAGAGTTTATTAGTGAGCTAGATCCATGAACTGACCTGTCTTTGTTTTGACTGGAGAGTTTATTAGTGAGTTAGATCCATGAACTGACCTGTCTTTGTTTTGACTGGAGAGTTTATTAGTGAGTTAGATACATGAACTGACCTGTCTTTGTTTTGACTGGAGAGTTTATTAGTGAGCTAGATCCATGAACTGACCTGTCTTTGTTTGTTTCTCAGAGATCTGGAATTGGAAGCTGTTCAATACAACACAATACAAGCTGTTGCCACCAAAGAAACTAACTAAAGAGTCAGAACAGGTGAGTCCTGGATCTGAGTGAGTTTATAGATCCCTGGATCTGGTGTGTGTTTGTGTGTGCGTGCGCTGTGTGTGTGTGTGTGTGTGCGCCGTGTGTGTGTGTGTGTGCCTGCCTGCCTTTCTGGCCTTTTCCATTGTGTCCCTACTGTTGTGTGTGTGTGTGTATGTGTGTATACTGGAGGTAAAGCCTGGTGAAAGCAGCTGCTGCTTGTCTAAGCACATGCAGTTCCGTTGTAATGTAGCGTCCGAGCGGCCCTGCCCGACTGCTGAGTAAGCGCTGCTGTTTTAAAGGCTAAATGAAAGCCACTGTCACACTGTTGTTGTGGACGGCTGTTTGTGTAGCTCATTGTAGACATACAGTTCATGCAGAAACAAAAGACCTGTGGCCTCCTAGTCACCCCTGTTCCCAGCTCCTAGTCACCCCTGTTCCCAGCTCCTAGTCACCCCTGTTCCCAGCTCCTAGTCACCCCTGTTCCCAGCTCCTAGTCACCCCTGTTCCCAGCTCCTAGTCACCCCTGTTCCCAGCTCCTAGTCACCCCTGTTCCCAGCTCCTAGTCACCCCTGTTCCCAGCTCCTAGTCACCCCTGTTCCCAGCTCCTAGTCACCCCTGTTCCCAGCTCCTAGTCACCCCTGTTCCCAGCTCCTAGTCACCCCTGTTCCCAGCTCCTAGTCACCCCTGTTCCCAGCTCCTAGTCACCCCTGTTCCCAGCTCCTAGTCACCCCTGTTCCCAGCTCCTAGTCACCCCTGTTCCCAGCTCCTAGTCACCCCTGTTCCCAGCTCCTAGTCACCCCTGTTCCCAGCTCCTAGTCACCCCTGTTCCCAGCTCCTAGTCACCCCTGTTCCCAGCTCCTAGTCACCCCTGTTCCCAGCTCCTAGTCACCCCTGTTCCCATCTCCAGCTCCTAGTCACCCCTGTTCCCATCTCCAGCTCCTAGCCACCCCAGTTCCCATCTCCATCTCCTAGTCACCCCTGTTCCCATCCCCATCTCCTAGTCACCCCTGTTCCCATCTCCTAGTCACCCCTGTTCCCAGCTCCTAGCCACCCCTGTTCCCAGCTCCTAGCCACCCCTGTTCCCAGCTCCCAGCTCCTAGCCACCCCAGTTCCCAGCCCCAGATCCTACACCCAGCACCTCTGTGATGCTGATTGCCTTTAAATGAACAGATAATTGGATAACAGAAAAATATCGTTACAGGTGAGATGAATAACAGGGTTTGAATACCTTAGTTGAATGAGCTGAATAGAGCTATCTGATATCTGATAGAGGCCCTGTAGCATGTGCGTTACCATAGTCCTTCGGGCCCTGTAGTTCACCCACTGCGCTAATTATCAGGAGTCATTTTCCTGGACAGAGGAAGCAGCAGCCAGCCTCATGCTAATGAATGCTAACGTCATCACGGCTGTATGCTAATTAGCCACTCCACCGGACACTGGCTTTTGTTTGTTCTTGGTGTGAGTGTTCTGTATGCGTTCCCAACACCTTGGCAGAGAACGGGCCGTGTTAGCCTCCTGTGTAGCTGGCTCTCACTCCCAGGCAGCCATTTACTGTTCAATGCGTTAACGTGTTATTCCTGGTGTACGGTCACTCTGACCCCTGACCTCTGTAGACTTGAACTCCGGGGGGGGGGGGGGGGGGGGGTTAGGGACAGCCCAAGTGCATGCTGCAGCTAACAGTGTATTGAAGGAAGCTAATAGCCTGGGCCCAGTTCAGGGGCTAAATGTGGTTGAAGGAAGCTAATAGCCTGGGCCCAGTTCAGGGGCTAAATGTGGTTGAAGGAAGCTAATAGCCTGGGCCCCGTTCAGGGGCTAAATGTGGTTGAAGGAAGCTAATAGCCTGGGCCCCGTTCAGTAGTTAAATGTGGTTGAAGGAAGCTAATAGCCTGGGCCCTGTTCAGTAGTTAAATGTGGTTGAAGGAAGCTAATAGCCTGGGCCCAGTTCAGGGGCTAAATGTGGTTGAAGGAAGCTAATAGCCTGGGCCCAGTTCAGGGGCTAAATGTGGTTGAAGGAAGCTAATAGCCTGGGCCCAGTTCAGGGGCTAAATGTGGTTGAAGGAAGCTAATAGCCTGGGCCCAGTTCAGGGGCTAAATGTGGTTGAAGGAAGCTAATAGCCTGGGCCCCGTTCAGGGGCTAAATGTGGTTGAAGGAAGCTAATAGCCTGGGCCCCGTTCAGTAGTTAAATGTGGTTGAAGGAAGCTAATAGCCTGGGCCCAGTTCAGGGGCTAAATGTGGTTGAAGGAAGCTAATAGCCTGGGCCCAGTTCAGGGGCTAAATGTGGTTGAAGGAAGCTAATAGCTTGGGCCCCGTTCAGTAGTTAAATGTGGTTGAAGGAAGCTAATAGCCTGGGCCCCGTTCAGGGGCTAAATGTGGTTGAAGGAAGCTAATAGCCTGGGCCCCGTTCAGGGGCTAAATGTGGTTGAAGGAAGCTAATAGCCTGGGCCCAGTTCAGGGGCTAAATGTGGTTGAAGGAAGCTAATAGCCTGGGCCCCGTTCAGGGGCTAAATGTGGTTGAAGGAAGCTAATAGCCTGGGCCCCGTTCAGTAGTTAAATGTGGTTGAAGGAAGCTAATAGCCTGGGCCCCGTTCAGTAGTTAAATGTGGTTGAAGGAAGCTAATAGCCTGGGCCCAGTTCAGGGGCTAAATGTGGTTGAAGGAAGCTAATAGCCTGGGCCCAGTTCAGGGGCTAAATGTGGTTGAAGGAAGCTAATAGCCTGGGCCCCGTTCAGGGGCTAAATGTGGTTGAAGGAAGCTAATAGCCTGGGCCCCGTTCAGTAGTTAAATGTGGTTGAAGGAAGCTAATAGCCTGGGCCCCGTTCAGTAGTTAAATGTGGTTGAAGGAAGCTAATAGCCTGGGCCCAGTTCAGGGGCTAAATGTGGTTGAAGGAAGCTAATAGCCTGGGCCCAGTTCAGGGGCTAAATGTGGTTGAAGGAAGCTAATAGCCTGGGCCCCGTTCAGGGGCTAAATGTGGTTGAAGGAAGCTAATAGCCTGGGCCCCGTTCAGTAGTTAAATGTGGTTGAAGGAAGCTAATAGCCTGGGCCCCGTTCAGTAGTTAAATGTGGTTGAAGGAAGCTAATAGCCTGGGCCCAGTTCAGGGGCTAAATGTGGTTGAAGGAAGCTAATAGCCTGGGCCCAGTTCAGGGGCTAAATGTGGTTGAAGGAAGCTAATAGCCTGGGCCCAGTTCAGGGGCTAAATGTGGTTGAAGGAAGCTAATAGCCTGGGCCCAGTTCAGGGGCTAAATGTGGTTGAAGGAAGCTAATAGCTTGGGCCCCGTTCAGTAGTTAAATGTGGTTGAAGGAAGCTAATAGCCTGGGCCCCGTTCAGGGGCTAAATGTGGTTGAAGGAAGCTAATAGCCTGGGCCCCGTTCAGGGGCTAAATGTGGTTGAAGGAAGCTAATAGCTTGGGCCCCGTTCAGTAGTTAAATGTGGTTGAAGGAAGCTAATAGCCTGGGCCCCGTTCAGGGGCTAAATGTGGTTGAAGGAAGCTAATAGCCTGGGCCCCGTTCAGGGGCTAAATGTGGTTGAAGGAAGCTAATAGCCTGGGCCCAGTTCAGGGGCTAAATGTGGTTGAAGGAAGCTAATAGCCTGGGCCCCGTTCAGGGGCTAAATGTGGTTGAAGGAAGCTAATAGCCTGGGCCCCGTTCAGTAGTTAAATGTGGTTGAAGGAAGCTAATAGCCTGGGCCCCGTTCAGTAGTTAAATGTGGTTGAAGGAAGCTAATAGCCTGGGCCCAGTTCAGGGGCTAAATGTGGTTGAAGGAAGCTAATAGCCTGGGCCCAGTTCAGGGGCTAAATGTGGTTGAAGGAAGCTAATAGCCTGGGCCCCGTTCAGGGGCTAAATGTGGTTGAAGGAAGCTAATAGCCTGGGCCCCGTTCAGTAGTTAAATGTGGTTGAAGGAAGCTAATAGCCTGGGCCCCGTTCAGTAGTTAAATGTGGTTGAAGGAAGCTAATAGCCTGGGCCCAGTTCAGGGGCTAAATGTGGTTGAAGGAAGCTAATAGCCTGGGCCCAGTTCAGGGGCTAAATGTGGTTGAAGGAAGCTAATAGCCTGGGCCCAGTTCAGGGGCTAAATGTGGTTGAAGGAAGCTAATAGCCTGGGCCCAGTTCAGGGGCTAAATGTGGTTGAAGGAAGCTAATAGCCTGGGCCCCGTTCAGGGGCTAAATGTGGTTGAAGGAAGCTAATAGCCTGGGCCCCGTTCAGTAGTTAAATGTGGTTGAAGGAAGCTAATAGCCTGGGCCCAGTTCAGGGGCTAAATGTGGTTGAAGGAAGCTAATAGCCTGGGCCCAGTTCAGGGGCTAAATGTGGTTGAAGGAAGCTAATAGCTTGGGCCCCGTTCAGTAGTTAAATGTGGTTGAAGGAAGCTAATAGCCTGGGCCCCGTTCAGGGGCTAAATGTGGTTGAAGGAAGCTAATAGCCTGGGCCCCGTTCAGGGGCTAAATGTGGTTGAAGGAAGCTAATAGCCTGGGCCCCGTTCAGTAGTTAAATGTGGTTGAAGGAAGCTAATAGCCTGGGCCCCGTTCAGTAGTTAAATGTGGTTGAAGGAAGCTAATAGCCTGGGCCCCGTTCAGTAGTTAAATGTGGTTGAAGGAAGCTAATAGCCTGGGCCCAGTTCAGGGGCTAAATGTGGTTGAAGAAAGCTAATAGCCTGGGCCCCGTTCAGTAGTTAAATGTGGTTGAAGGAAGCTAATAGCCTGGGCCCCGTTCAGGGGATAAATGTGGTTGAACTTTGCAGATAGAAATGCAAAGAATAGAGCCGACCATGAGTCCTTGGTCTACATGTCAGAGAGGCATGTTTGTTCTACATAACATATTTCTATCTGAACGTTCGAAAATGTTGCATTCTACTGAACGCACCCCTGGTATCAAGGCCTGGTCCTCTCCTCTCTCTCAGCTGTCCTGTAGTGGTTTGGTTCCTTTCACCACTAGTGCTCTGGTCTTATCCCCTCAGCGGTGGCAGGCCCTGCTGTTCTGTTCTGACGGGGAGGGAGGGAGGGAGGCCCTGCTGTTCTGACGGGGAGGGAGGGAGGCCCTGCTGTTCTGTTCTGACGGGGAGGGAGGGAGGCCCTGCTGTTCTGTTCTGACGGGGAGGGAGGGAGGGAGGCCCTGCTGTTCTGTTCTGACGGGGAGGGAGGGAGGCCCTGCTGTTCTGTTCTGACAGGGAGGGTGGCAGGCCCTGCTGTTCTGTTCTGACGGGGAGGGAGGGAGGCCCTGCTGTTCTGTTCTGACGGGGAGGGAGGGAGGCCCTGCTGTTCTGTTCTGACGGGGAGGGAGGGAGGCCCTGCTGTTCTGTTCTGACGGGGAGGGAGGGAGGCCCTGCTGTTCTGTTCTGACGGGGAGGGAGGGAGGCCCTGCTGTTCTGTTCTGACGGGGAGGGAGGGAGGCCCTGCTGTTCTGTTCTGACGGGGAGGGAGGGAGGCCCTGCTGTTCTGTTCTGACGGGGAGGGAGGGAGGCCCTGCTGTTCTGTTCTGACGGGGAGGGAGGGAGGCCCTGCTGTTCTGTTCTGACGGGGAGGGAGGGAGGCCCTGCTGTTCTGTTCTGACGGGGAGGGAGGGAGGGAGGCCCTGCTGTTCTGTTCTGACGGGGAGGGAGGGAGGCCCTGCTGTTCTGTTCTGACAGGGAGGGTGGCAGGCCCTGCTGTTCTGTTCTGACGGGGAGGGAGGGAGGCCCTGCTGTTCTGTTCTGACGGGGAGGGAGGGAGGCCCTGCTGTTCTGTTTTGTTCTGTGTACTGGCTACGGCGTCTCAAAATGGACAAACTGTACTATTGCCGTTTTTTATTCTTGTTTTTCAAGAGAATGTATTTTTAAGCGAGTATACGAGCACGGTCGTTGGGCTATGCGCCAGTCGAACTGAAGCATGCTGATGCCATTTAGACAGCTGTCTGCAGGAGCACTTCAGGGCTGGAGAGGAGGGCAGGGTGGAGGGTGGACTAGACTCACTCACTCTCTCCCTCTGCTGGAGGGCGACAGGCAGACACTGGACCACTGGCCACAGTGAGAGTTGATGGAACATCTTTTCTCAGAATACAGTCCCAGTTCTTAAAGGGATACCTGGGGGATTCCGTCAGTGAGGATCTTTATCTACTTCCCCAGAGTCAGATTAACTTTTTTTTATGTCTCTGTGTCCAGTATGAAGTAAGTTGGAGGTAGTTTTGTGAGCCGACGCTAACTAATGTTAGCGCAACGACTGGAAGTCTATGGGTAACGTTTGATGCAAAAAATTCTAGCAAAATGTATTGCGCATAGAATTAAAAAGGTATTGTCGGATATTATTCATTCTAATCAGACAGGTTTTTTACATGGACGATACATTGGAGATAATATAAGGCAAGTATTGGAAACAATAGAACACTATGGGAAACCAGGCCTGCTATTCATAGCAGACTTCGAAAAGGCATTTGATAAAGTTCGACTGGGGTGTATATATAAATGCCTGGAGCATTTCAATTTTGGAGAATCTCTTATAAAATAGGTCAAAATCATGTATAGTAACCATAGGTGTAAAATAGTAAATAATGGCTATTTCTCAGAAAGTTTTAAACTGTCAAGAGGAGTGAAACAAGGTTGTCCACTATCGGCATATCTATTTATTGTGGCCATCGAGATGTTAGCTATTAAAATCAGATCCAACAATAATATCAAGGGATTAGAAATCCAGGGCTTAAAAACAAAGGTGTCATTGTACGCTGATGATTCATGTTTTCTTTTAAATCCACAACTAGAATCCCTCCACAGCCTCATAGAGGATCTAGATACATTTTCTAACCTCTCTGGATTACAACCAAATTATGACAAATGTACTATATTACATATTGGATCACTAAAAAATAAAAATTTTACATTACCATGTAGTTTACCAATAAAATGGTCTGATGGTGATGTGGATACATTTTAATAGAAAGTTAGCAAAAATAGATAAGATCTTGCTACCATGGAAAGGTAAATACCTGTCAATTTGTGGAAAGATCACCCTGATTAACTCTTTAGTATTATCCCAGTTTACCTATTTGCTTATGGTCTTGCCTACGCCTAGCGAACAGTTTTTAAAAAAATTATATGAGAGAAAAAATATTTAATTTGGAACGACAAACCAGACAAAATTTAAACGGGCATATTTATATAATGATGAATTCCAGGAGGATTCTCCATAGTTTAAATCTCCAGTTTGGGAACATTTTGGCTTCGCAGTAGATCACGACGACGATGGGACAGAGAGTTGTGGGTAACGCGTTAGTGTGTCGCCACGCTCAACTAGAATAGGCTACGTAGCTGCCGACACATTTACACTGACATCACCCCAGGATACTGGAGCAAGACGGAACTACAGAGAGGCAACACAACGTCGTCTCCACAGCTGGTTCTGACCGGGCCAGAGAGGCAACACAACGTCGTCTCCACAGCTGGTTCTGACCGGGCCAGAGAGGCAACACAACGTCGTCTCCACAGCTGGTTCTGACCGGGCCAGAGAGGCAACACAACGTCGTCTCCACAGCTGGTTCTGACCGGGCCAGAGAGGCAACACAACGTCGTCTCCACAGCTGGTTCTGACCGGGCCAGAGAGGCAACCCAACGTCGTCTCCACAGCTGGTTCTGACCGGGCCAGAGAGGCAACACAACATCGTCTCCACAGCTGGTTCTGACCGGGCCAGAGAGAGGCAACACAACGTCGTCTCCACAGCTGGTTCTGACCGGGCCAGAGAGGCAACACAACATCGTCTACACAGCTGGTTCTGACCGGGCCAGAGAGAGGCAACACAACATCGTCTACACAGCTGGTTCTGACCGGGCCAGAGAGAGGCAACACAACGTCGTCTCCACAGCTGGTTCTGACCGGGCCAGAGAGGCAACACAACATCGTCTCCACAGCTGGTTCTGACCGGGCCAGAGAGAGGCAACACAACATCGTCTCCACAGCTGGTTCTGACCGGGCCAGAGAGGCAACACAACGTCGTCTCCACAGCTGATTCTGACCGGGCCAGAGAGGCAACACAACGTCGTCTCCACAGCTGGTTCTGACCGGGCCAGAGAGGCAACACCACGTCGTCTCCACAGCTGGTTCTGACCGGGCCAGAGAGGCAACACAACGTCGTCTCCACAGCTGGTTCTGACCGGGCCAGAGAGGCAACACAACATCGTCTCCACAGCTGGTTCTGACCGGGCCAGAGAGGCAACACAACGTCGTCTCCACAGCTGATTCTGACCGGGCCAGAGAGGCAACACAACGTCGTCTCCACAGCTGGTTCTGACCGGGCCAGAGAGGCAACACCACGTCGTCTCCACAGCTGGTTCTGACCGGGCCAGAGAGGCAACACAACGTCGTCTCCACAGCTGGTTCTGACCGGGCCAGAGAGGCAACACCACGTCGTCTCCACAGCTGGTTCTGACCGGGCCAGAGAGGCAACACAACATCGTCTCCACAGCTGGTTCTGACCGGGCCAGAGAGGCAACACAACGTCGTCTCCACAGCTGGTTCTGACCGGGCCAGAGAGGCAACACCACGTCGTCTCCACAGCTGGTTCTGACCGGGCCAGAGAGGCAACACAACATCGTCTCCACAGCTGGTTCTGACCGGGCCAAAGAGACAACACAACATCGTCTCCACAGCTGGTTCTGACCGGGCCAGAGAGAGGCAACACAACATCGTCTCCACAGCTGGTTCTGACCGGGCCAGAGAGGCAACACAACATCGTCTCCACAGCTGATTCTGACCGGGCCAGAGAGACAACACAATGTCGTCTCCACAGCTGGTTCTGACCGGGCCAAAGAGACAACACAACATCGTCTCCACAGCTGGTTCTGACCGGGCCAAAGAGACAACACAACATCGTCTCCACAGCTGGTTCTGACCGGGCCAGAGAGGCAACACAACATCGTCTCCACAGCTGGTTCTGACCGGGCCAGAGAGAGGCAACACAACATCGTCTCCACAGCTGGTTCTGACCGGGCCAGAGAGACAACACAATGTCGTCTCCACAGCTGGTTCTGACCGGGCCAAAGAGACAACACAACATCGTCTCCACAGCTGGTTCTGACCGGGCCAAAGAGACAACACAACATCGTCTCCACAGCTGGTTCTGACCGGGCCAGAGAGGCAACACAACATCGTCTCCACAGCTGGTTCTGACCGGGCCAAAGAGACAACACAACATCGTCTCCACAGCTGATTCTGACCGGGCCAGAGAGGCAACACAACATCGTCTCCCCTCTGCATTCAAGCAGCCCCTTCACAGCTGATTCTGACCGGGCCCAAATCAATTCCAACAGTGATAGGAATAGCTATGTTTCTATGTTTTTACAGTCTTTGGTTTATAGCCGTGGAGGGACAGGGGGGTTTCAGCACCTCGTCAAAGTGCTTGAGCCACGTTACAAACTTCCCTCTCACAACCCATTTCAGCTAACAGGTAGCACCCGCTCTATACAAGCAAACCAAAGCACAATATTTCAAACGAATTGGCCCCCAAACGTACCCAGTGCTGCACTTAACTTAACAGTGTCAGCCGTCACATTACCCCCCCCCCCCAGAAGGGAAGATGTACCGCGCTATAGATGCGCCCCCTTTTACGAGAGTCACAAGTGCGCGCGTCTGGCACTGAAGGAGGCTGTGTCGTGCTGCATTCATCACCAAGATGGAAGTGGGAATTTACCACACGTGACACGTGAAAAATCCACTTTGAACGGCTCTCCAACTGGTGATTTACTAGTGGGAAACTAGTCTTATCATCCTGAGCACCCACTTCTCCCACATGGTGACCTCTGACCTCCCCCTACTAAGGAAATGACCTCTATAACAGCATTTTTGGCAGTTAAATGCAACAACAAATTGTTTTTTATTTTTATTTGTTCACAAGCATGTTAGCTATACTTTTAGTTTATGGTTGACGCAAATTTTGTTGACCGTTAGCCAATCGGCCCCTATGAGTTCAAATCACATGAATGCATCCAACTTGGTATTTATGACTTCATAACTGGTAAATTCCCACCTCCCACATGGTTACAAACACAGCATCAGAGTGGAAACTTGAAGCCCAACAGAACAATCCTGTCACAACAGACAATGCCAGAAACATTGTGAATGCCATTTTAATTTCCCCGCATGTACCGAAACTGAACCGCGATCCCCCCCCCCAAAACCGCTTTATGTACTGAACCATGGATTTGGTCAACTGTTACACCCTTAGATGGTTGCTTTGAAATGAACTGTTTACACCCCTTTTTATAAAACAGCAGTAAAACAAGAAGCACATGAAATCAAGCCGTTATGACCCCATGGTCCACGTAGCAGCCGTTATGACCCTATGGTCCACGTAGCAGCCGTTATGACCCCATGTAGCAGCCGTTATGACCCCATGTAGCAGCCGTTATGACCCCATGGTCCACGTAGCAGCCGTTATGACCCCATGTAGCAGCCGTTATGACCCCATGTAGCAGCCGTTATGACCCCATGTAGCAGCCGTTATGACCCCATGGTCCATGTAGCAGCCGTTATGACCCCATGGTCCACGTAGCAGCCGTTATGACATGTGGTGGATTTTAGTCAAAAGTAGTAGTGGATTTTCTAGGGAACATGGTGCCATGGTGCCAACCTAGTCCTGAGCCGTGGGGGAGGGGAGTTGGGTAGTGGAGCTGATTTGGTGACAGACTGAACCTTTTTCTGTTCCCTTGGTGACCCTGAGGTCAACAGACTGAGTTCCCACGCTCCTCCTGCCCCTCCGGAAAGACCTCATCCTCTCCTCACCCTCAGACAGAAGCACCAACTCTACCCTCCATAGGCACAGACGGGGTTAGACTAAAAAAACTATAAAACGTTTTTGGGGGGGGGGGGGGGAACCTTCTGGAAATGTGCCAACTATTCCAAAAATGTGTCTTGTCGCATAAAGTTGTGCATAATATCCAGACTGATTAATCATTGGCTGAAATAAGGATCCAGTCCACAACCTAGTATCAGAGCCTGTCCAAAAGTAGCAATGCACTACATAGGGAATAGGGTGCACTACATAGGGAATAGGGTGCACTACATAGGGAATAGGGTGCACTACATAGGGAATAGGGTGCACTACATAGGGAATAGGGTGCACTACAATAGGGAATAGGGTGCACTACATAGGGAATAGGGTGCACTACATAGGGAATAGGGTACACTACATAGGGAATAGGGTGCAATACATAGGGAATAGGGTGCAATACATAGGGAATAGGGTGCACTACATAGGGAATAGGGTGCACTACATAGGGAATAGGGTGCACTACATAGGGAATAGGGTGCAATACATAGGGAATAGGGTGCCCTACATAGGGAATAGGGTGCACTACATAGGGAATAGGGTGCACTACATAGGGAATAGGGTACACTACATAGGGAATAGGGTGCACTACATAGGGAATAGGGTACACTACATAGGAAATAAAAGAACGTTATTAACCGGTTCCCATGCTTTTAAAATAACAGTTCGGTTCCGGAACAGTTTGGATCACTTTCGTTCCCGATTCCCTTTCTGTTCCTTGAATTTTGTATTTCTTTTTTTGGTTCTGTTTCCTGAACCGGTTCCAACCCCTGCCCCATCAGTGATGCAGGAACAGCTTGTTCTGATGAGCACGGTTCAGACTGGTCCGGGCCCGTGTGTTAGTGAGAGTGAGTTTGGGCCAGTTAGTGAGAGGGGGTGGGTGTGAGTGTCTATAGAGTAGTAATGCAGTGCTGGAATCCCATAAAGAGATTAGCAGGCAGCAGCAGTTCTCTCCTGGCTCGGGGTTAATTGGTCCTCTATTGATGCATTATGGCCAGCAACTCCAATACAGGCCTGGTGGTAACATGGTGCCCATCACTGCCCAGTGTTCATGTGTTAATTGGGTTTGATTCCCGCTGGTGCCACCGATACGAAAATGATCCACGCACTACTGTAATTTGCAAGGGATAAAAGAGTCTGTGTTACCCTCCTGTTACCCACCCATCACTGGACCACAGGGCTGAATCTAACCCTGTTACCCACCTGGACCACAGGACCAGAAACACGTTCCGGTCCTGGTCGGGAGCCCCAGAGGCAGGACCCAGTAGTCGGAGCTTGGCTTCCCCAGAAACACGTTCCGGTCCTGGTCGGGAGTCCCAGAGGCAGGACCCAGTAGTCGGGAGTCCCAGAGGCAGGACCCAGTAGTCGGAGCTTGGCTTCCCCAGAAACACGTTCCGGTCCTGGTCGGGAGTCCCAGAGGCAGGACCCAGTAGTCGGGAGTCCCAGAGGCAGGACCCAGTAGTCGGAGCTTGGCTTCCCCAGAAACACAAGGCCCTTGTGTGGTATATAGACTAACGTCTCCCCCTCCCCACTCTGCCTCTACAG
Source organism: Coregonus lavaretus (assembly GCF_964263955.1). Taxonomy (NCBI): domain Eukaryota; kingdom Metazoa; phylum Chordata; class Actinopteri; order Salmoniformes; family Salmonidae; genus Coregonus; species Coregonus lavaretus. The sequence goes on from NW_028164941.1 coordinate 109,785, forward strand.
GCAAACAGCCCGTAGAAGAAAGAACAGTGGATGGAAGAGCGAGAGAGAGAGTGAAGAGGAAGGAGGATAAGGTAAGAACCTTCGATATTTGACATCGTACACCATTTAGTCATTACATTTACATTTTTAGTCATTTAGCAGACGCTCTTATCCAGAGCGACATACAGGAGCGATTACGGTTAAGTGCCTTGCTCAAGGGCACATCGACAGATTTTTCAACCTAGTCGGCTGGGGGATTAGAACCAGCGACCTTTCGGTTACTGGCACAACGCTCTTAACCACTAAGCTACCTGCCGCCCTATATCAACAGTCATCAACATCAACAGAATTCTAATCTACCAAGACTGACGCTAATGGCTGTCCTCTGTTTGAACCCTCCCCCTTTTTGGCCTTGAAGAGCCAATGGATGAAACCTCGGCCACGGTTAGATGTTGTGCTGTTGTGGACTGAACCATTAGAAGTGGTTAGAGAGATTTAAACCCTGCAGCGTGATGTAGAAACATGTCTTACACAACAACAACACAACGCTGCTATTATCTGGAGGTTTCCATGGTAAAACAACATGGTCTCCCGCTCAGCCCGGTAGCCTGGTCTCCAGCTCAGCCCGGTAGCCTGGTCTCAGCCCGGTATCCTGGTCTCCAGCTCAGCCCGGTAGCCTGGTCTCCAGCTCAGCCCGGTAGCCTGGTCTCCAGCTCAGCCCGGTAGCCTGGTCTCCAGCTCAGCCCGGTAGCCTGGTCTCCAGCTCAGCCCGGTAGCCTGGTCTCCAGCTCAGCCCGGTAGCCTGGTCTCCCGCTCAGCCCGGTAGCCTGGTCTCAGCCCGGTAGCCTGGTCTCCAGCTCAGCCCGGTAGCCTGGTCTCAGCCCGGTAGCCTGGTCTCCAGCTCAGCCCGGTAGCCTGGTCTCCAGCTCAGCCCGGTAGCCTGGTCTCAGCCCGGTAGCCTGGTCTCAGCCCGGTAGCCTGGTCTCCAGCTCGGCCCGGGCCGGTAGCCTGGTCTCAGCCCAGTAGCCTCGGCCCAGCGTCAGCTCAGTGTATTACCCTACATGGTTTTCTGAGACAACATGGTGGGCTGCGTTGTCAACACAACGCTAAGGGACAATCTCACTTTCATTTCCCTTCATTCTCTTTGCGTCCTCTCGACCCCCGGCCTCAAAACCCATCGGCTGAGAAGATCAGAGGGGAGGAACATCTAACCTTCTCGTTCAATAGGTGGTGAGGAGAGAGGACGCGAGTAATCAAGGAAATGCAATTGAGAAGAATTAGAATGGTACGTTTAGGCCTACTTCCTTAATTGACGAAATGGAACAGAATTGACCCCAACTCTGGTGGGGGGGGGGAACCACTGGAGCGGGGCAGTGTGCCCAGACCAGGCCACTGGGGTTGTTTTTACTGGTTGGAGTGATACAGTTGATAGTCAGGCTGGGTTTGAGTCAGGAGTGGGCCTCAGTAGCAGGGTTAACTTATCTCCTGCCCTAGACAGCTACTAGCTAGTTACATGTTGTTAGCCTAGCTGTTCTGCAGGGTGGCTACTAGCTAGTTACATGTTGTTAGCCTAGCTGTTCTGCAGGGTAGCTACTAGCTGGTTACATGTTGTTAGCCTAGCTGTTCTGCAGGGTGGCTACTAGCTGGTTACATGTTGTTAGCCTAGCTGTTCTGCAGGGTGGCTACTAGCTAGTTACATGTTGTTAGCCTAGCTGTTCTGCAGGGTGGCTACTAGCTAGTTACATGTTGTTAGCCTAGCTGTTCTGCAGGTGCGGCTACTAGCTAGTTACATGTTGTTAGCCTAGCTGTTCTGCAGGGTAGCTACTAGCTGGTTACATGTTGTTAGCCTAGCTGTTCTGCAGGGTGGCTACTAGCTGGTTACATGTTGTTAGCCTAGCTGTTCTGCAGGGTGGCTACTAGCTAGTTACATGTTGTTAGCCTAGCTGTTCTGCAGGGTGGCTACTAGCTAGCTACATGTTGTTAGCCTAGCTGTTCTGCAGGTGCGGCTACTAGCTGGTTACATGTTGTTAGCCTAGCTGTTCTGCAGATGCGGCTACTAGCTAGTTACATGTTGTTAGCCTAGCTGTTCTGCAGGGTGGCTACTAGCTAGTTACATGTTGTTAGCCTAGCTGTTCTGCAGGTGCGGCTACTAGCCAGTTACATGTTGTTAGCCTAGCTGTTCTGCAGGGTGGCTACTAGCTGGTTACATGTTGTTAGCCTAGCTGTTCTGCAGGGTGTCTACTAGCTAGTTACATGTTGTTAGCCTAGCTGTTCTGCAGGTGTTGTTAGCCTAGCTGTTCTGCAGGGTGGCTACTAGCTAGTTACATGTTGTTAGCCTAGCTGTTCTGCAGGTGCGGCTACTAGCCAGTTACATGTTGTTAGCCTAGCTGTTCTGCAGGGTAGCTATGTGTTATTATGTAGCGTAGCCGCTACATGTCTCAGCAGTCCTTCCTATAAGTGTTAATTCCTCCTCTGGCATCATTGAGTCCTGTTACACCACACCCTCCTCAGGTACTGTCTCTGTGATACATACGCTGAGTGGACAAATCATTAAGAACCCCTGCTCTTTCCATGACATAGACTGACCAGGTGAATCCAGGTAAAAGCTATGATCCCTTATTGATGTCACTTGTTAAATCCACTTCAATCAGTGTAGATGAAGGGGTGAAGACAGGTTAAAGAAGGATTTTTCAGCCTTGAGACAATTGAGACATGGATTGTGTATGTGTGCCATTCAGAGGGTGAATGGGCAAGACAAAAGATTGAAGTGCCTTTGAACGGGGTATGGTAGTAGGTGCCAGACGCACCGGTTTGTGCCAAGAACTGCAACGCTGCTGGGTTTTTCACGCTCAACGGTTTCCCCTGTGTATCAAGAATGGTCCACATCCAGCAACTTGACACAACTGTTGGAAGCATTGGAGTCAACATGGGCCAGCATCCCTGTGGAAGGCTTTTGACTCTAGTAGAGTTCATGCCCCGACGAATTGAGGCTGTTATAAGGTCAAAAGTGGGGGGGGGGGGGAGTGCAACTCAATATTAGGAAGGTGCTACATTTTAGTCATTTAGCAGACGCTCTTATCCAGAGCGTCTTACAGTTAGTGAGTGCATACATTTTCATACTGGCCCTCCCGTGGGAAACGAACCCACAACCCTGGCGTTGCAAGCGCCATGCCCTACCAACTGAGCTACAGGGGACTAACCTACAACCTCACAGCAGAGAACAGACCAGGCTATCTAGTATCTACCCCACAGGCTGAACCAACCTCACTGCAGAGAACAGACCAGGCTATCTAGTATCTACCCCACAGGCTAGAACCAACCTCACTGCAGAGAACAGACCAGGCTATCTAGTATCGACCCCCCAGGCTGAACCAACCTCACTGCAGAGAACAGACCAGGCTATCTAGTATCTACCCCACAGGCTGAACCAACCTCACTGCAGAGAACAGACCAGGCTATCTAGTATCTACCCCACAGGCTGAACCAACCTCACTGCAGAGAACAGACCAGGCTATCTAGTATCTACCCCCAGGCTGAACCAACCTCACTGCAGAGAACAGACCAGGCTATCTAGTATCTACCCCCAGGCTGAACCAACCTCACTGCAGAGAACAGACCAGGCTATCTAGTATCTACCCCACAGGCTGAACCAACCTCACTGCAGAGAACAGACCAGGCTATCTAGTATCTACCCCCAGGCTGAACCAACCTCACTGCAGAGAACAGACCAGGCTATCTAGTATCTACCCCACAGGCTGAACCAACCTCACTGCAGAGAACAGACCAGGCTATCTAGTATCTACCCCACAGGCTGAACCAACCTCACTGCAGAGAACAGACCAGGCTATCTAGTATCTACCCCACAGGCTGAACAAACCTCACTGCAGAGAACAGACCAGGCTATCTAGTATCTACCCCCCAGGCTGAACCAACCTCACTGCAGAGAACAGACCAGGCTATCTAGTATCTACCCCACAGGCTGAACCAACCTCACTGCAGAGAACAGACCAGGCTATCTAGTATCTACCCCCAGGCTGAACCAACCTCACTGCAGATAACAGACCAGGCTATCTAGTATCTACCCCACAGGCTGAACCAACCTCACTGCAGAGAACAGACCAGGCTATCTAGTATCTACCCCACAGGCTGAACCAACCTCACTGCAGAGAACAGACCAGGCTATCTAGTATCTACCCCACAGGCTGAACCAACCTCACTGCAGAGAACAGACCAGGCTATCTAGTATCTACCCCACAGGCTGAACCAACCTCACTGCAGAGAACAGACCAGGCTATCTAGTATCTACCCCACAGGCTGAACCAACCTCACTGCAGAGAACAGACCAGGCTATCTAGTATCTACCCCACAGGCTGAACCAACCTCACTGCAGAGAACAGACCAGGCTATCTAGTATCTACCCCACAGGCTGAACCAACCTCACTGCAGAGAACAGACCAGGCTATCTAGTATCTACCCCACAGGCTGAACCAACCTCACTGCAGAGAACAGACCAGGCTATCTAGTATCTACCCCACAGGCTGAACCAACCTCACTGCAGAGAACAGACCAGGCTATCTAGTATCTACCCCACAGGCTGAACCAACCTCACTGCAGAGAACAGACCAGGCTATCTAGTATCTACCCCACAGGCTGAACCAACCTCACTGCAGAGAACAGACCAGGCTATCTAGTATCTACCCCACAGGCTGAACCAACCTCACTGCAGAGAACAGACCAGGCTATCTAGTATCTACCCCACAGGCTGAACCAACCTCACTGCAGAGAACAGACCAGGCTATCTAGTATCTACCCCACAGGCTGAACCAACCTCACTGCAGAGAACAGACCAGGCTATCTAGTATCTACCCCACAGGCTGAACCAACCTCACTGCAGAGAACAGACCAGGCTATCTAGTATCTACCCCACAGGCTGAACCAACCTCACTGCAGAGAACAGACCAGGCTATCTAGTATCTACCCCACAGGCTGAACCAACCTCACTGCAGAGAACAGACCAGGCTATCTAGTATCTACCCCACAGGCTGAACCAACCTCACTGCAGAGAACAGACCAGGCTATCTAGTATCTACCCCACAGGCTGAACCAACCTCACTGCAGAGAACAGACCAGGCTATCTAGTATCTACCCCCCCAGGCTGAACCAACCTCACTGCAGAGAACAGACCAGGCTATCTAGTATCTACCCCACAGGCTGAACCAACCTCACTGCAGAGAACAGACCTGGCGATCCACCTCTTTCCTGTCTTCTAGATGTTTCTAGTCAGTGTATTTTAGTACAGGGTTGTTTATATAAAGGTGTAAAGAGACTTCCTTTCCCTGGAGGACAATACATGTAGTTTCCTGTTGTGTTGTCGTCGTGCTCTCTCTCTCCTCTGTGGGTGGTTTCTACAACCGCTCAGTCACTCTGTTGATTAGCCACAGGGGTGCAGGCTTTCATTCTAGCCCTGCAGTAACGTAGCATCTTCAGATAATCCCGTCCCCACCAGAATGAAAAAAAAACATGATTTTAGTTCAGCGTTGGAAACGGGTGTGTTAGTGAAGGCCTGGAGCAAAGTCCTGCACACCCCAGTCAAGGGTTGACATTAACTTTTACAGCCACTTGTTCTTTTAGCCACTCCTCCGTCTCTCTCCTCTCCCCCTCTCCTCTCCCCCTCTCCTCTCCCCCATCTCGCCCAAACTCCCACTCTGAGCTCTGTCGCCCTTGCGCGTCCTCTCGCTGCCTGAGGGCACACACTTAATATGTTGTGAAATCTGTTATGAATGTATTGCAATGTTTTTTTAAAAATGTATAACCGCCTTAATTTTGCTGGACCCCAGGAAGAGTAGCTGCTGCCTTGGCAGGAACTAATGGGGATCCATAATAAATACAAATATCAACACCTAGTCCACATACCAACACCTAACCCAACACCTAGTCCACATACCAACACCTAACCCAACACCTAGTCCACATACCAACACCTAACACCTAGTCCACATACCAACACCTAGTCCACATACCAACACCTAGTCCACATACCAACACCTAACCAGCACCTAGTCCACATACAACACCTAACCCAACACCTAGTCCATATACCAACACCTAGTCCACATACCAACACATAGTCCACATACCAACACCTAGTCCACATACCAACACCTAGTCCACATACCAACACCTAACCCAACACCTAGTCCACATACCAACACCTAGTCCACATACCAACACCTAGTCCACATACCAACACCTAGTCCACATACCAACACCTAGACCACATACCAACACCTAGTCCACATACCAACACCTAGTCCACATACCAACACCTAACACCTAGTCCACATACCAACACCTAACACCTAGTCCACATACCAACACCTAGTCCACATACCAACACCTAACACCTAGTCCACATACCAACACCTAGTCCACATACCAACACCTAGTCCACATACCAACACCTAGTCCACATACCAACACCCTAACCAACACCTAGTCCACATACAACACCTAACCCAACACCTAGTCCACATACCAACACCTAGTCCACATACCAACACCTAGTCCACATACCAACACATAGTCCACATACCAACACCTAGTCCACATACCAACACCTAACCCAACACCTAGTCCACATACCAACACCTAAGCCAACACCTAGTCCACATTCAACACCTAGTCCACATACCAACACCTAGTCCACATACCAACACCTAGTCCACATACAACACCTAACCCAACACCTAGTCCACATACCAACACCTAGTCCACATACCAACACCTAGTCCACATACCAACACCTAACCCAACACCTAGTCCACATACCAACACCTAAGCCAACACCTAGTCCACATACCAACACCTAGTCCACATACCAACACCTAGCTTGCCCGCTTTCTCTCTTCTAAGAGATTTTGTTGCCATGGAGGCAGATCTTTTCCAAATCCTGTTGTATAACAGAGACTAGAGTTCCTTCCCTGTTCTCACAAGTCATCGGAGGGGAGGGGAGTAACACACCTGTGACTGTAATGTGATCTCTACGCTCTGGGCTCTTGGCCATGTTTGCAAACAGACACACAGAGATTCTGTTCTCCTAGAAGTGGTGTGGAATTACCAGACTGCCGCTGCGCTACACCGCCTGGTGTCCATGATATTCTCCTGGGAGGGAGAGAGAGCGAAGGGGAACACTGTCACTAAGTGTGGAGTGTGTCTGTGTTAGTCAGTGGCTGGATCAAGAGAAGTGTGGAGACAGACAGACAGACAGGCAGCCAGACAGGCAGACAGGCAGACAGCCAGCTGAAAGGTTTTAGTATAGACGATAGAGGAGGTGGAAGCAGGAGAAGTTCTGGTGTCTGACACTCACATCAAAGTACACAGGAGGAGAATCCAACCTAACTAATTTGTCTCTTCCTCCTACCTCCCTCCTTCTCTTCCTCCCTCCTCCTCTCCTCCTCTCCCTCCCTCCTCCTCTCCTCCTCTTCCTCCCTCCTCCTCTCCCTCCCTCCTCCCTCCTCCTCTCCTCCTCTCCTCCCTCCTCCTCTCCTCCCCTCCTCCCTCCTCCTCTTCCTCCCTCCTCCTCGCCTCCCTCTCCCCTCCTCCTCCCTCTCCTCCTCTCCCTCCCTCCTCCTCTCCCTCCCTCCTCCCTCCCTCCCTCCTCCCTCCTCCTCTTCCCTCCCTCCTCCTCTCCTCCTCTTCCTCCCTCCTCCTCTCCTCCTCTTCCTCCTCTCCTCCTCTCCTCCTCTTCCTCCCTCCTCCTCTCCCTCCCTCCTCCCCTCCTCCTCTCCTCCTCTCCCTCCTCCTCCTCTCCCTCCCTCCTCCTCTTCCTCCCTCCTCCCTCCTCCTCTCCCTCCCTCCTCCTCTTCCTCCCTCCTCCCTCCTCCTCTCCCTCCCTCCTCCTCTCCTCCTCTCCCTCCCTCCTCCTCTTCCTCCCTCCTCTCTCCTCCTCTCCCTCCCTCCTCCTCTCCTCCTCTCCCTCCTCTTCCTCCTCTCCTCCTCTCCCTCCCTCCTCCTCTCCCTCCCTCCTCCTCTCCTGCTCTCCCTCCCCTCCTCCTCTCCTCCTCCTCCCTCCTCTCCTCCTCTTCCTCCCTCCTCCTCTTCCTCCTCTGCAGTATCAGAACATATCAAATCCAGGCAGAGTCCTGATCCTCGGCCTGCCATCTGAACGACAACCTCCCCACTACACACACACACACACACACACACACACACACACACACACACACACACAACACACACATTCTGCTCCGAGCATCTTCAGCGATGCCAACAGGGTTCCAGCCAGCCGCCAGCCCCTCTCCCAGGCTAGCCCCGTGTGTCCAGCCCTGAGCCCTGACCTCCTAACCACTAGCTGACCCCGTGGCTCTAGGAAACCCCGGTGCAGCTGTCCTCCACACAGCAGGGGGCGCCCTGACCCGGACCGCCACCGGACAGGCAGCGCCACTAACAGGTAATAAAATGGAGATTTGATTTCTATGAACATTACCTCACCTCACCTAGGCTACATCTGAAATGGCATTATTCCTCTGTCTCAGTAGGTTAACACTGCCAACACTAAGGTCCTCTATGTCTCAGTAGGTTAACACTGCCAACACTAAGGTCCTCTATGGCTCAGTAGGTTAACACTGCCAACACTAAGGTCCTCTATGGCTCAGTAGGTTAACACTGCCAACACTAAGGTCCTCTATGTCTCAGTAGGTTAACACTGCCAACACTAAGGTCCTCTATGTCTCAGTAGGTTAACACTGCCAACACTAAGGCCCTCTATGGCTCAGTAGGTTAACACTGCCAACACTAAGGTCCTCTATGGCTCAGTAGGTTAACACTGCCAACACTAAGGTCCTCTATGGTTCAGTAGGTTAACACTGCCAACACTAAGGTCCTCTATGTCTCAGTAGGTTAACACTGCCAACACTAAGGTCCTCTATGTCTCAGTAGGTTAACACTGCCAACACTAAGGTCCTCTATGGCTCAGTAGGTTAACACTGCCAACACTAAGGTCCTCTATGTCTCAGTAGGTTAACACTGCCAACACTAAGGTCCTCTATGGTTCAGTAGGTTAACACTGCCAACACTAAGGTCCTCTATGGTTCAGTAGGTTAACACTGCCAACACTAAGGTCCTCTATGTCCTCAGTAGGTTAACACTTGCCAACACTAAGGTCCTCTATGGCTCAGTAGGTTAACACTGCCAACACTAAGGTCCTCTATGGCTCAGTAGGTTAACACTGCCAACACTAAGGTCCTCTATGGCTCAGTAGGTTAACACTGCCAACACTAAGGTCCTCTATGGCTCAGTAGGTTAACACTGCCAACACTAAGGTCCTCTATGTCTCAGTAGGTTAACACTGCCAACACTAAGGTCCTCTATGGTTCAGTAGGTTAACACTGCCAACACTAAGGTCCTCTATGGCTCAGTAGGTTAACACTGCCAACACTAAGGTCCTCTATGGCTCAGTAGGTTAACACTGCCAACACTAAGGTCCTCTATGTCTCAGTAAGTTAACACTGCCAACACTAAGGTCCTCTATGTCTCAGTAGGTTAACACTGCCAACACTAAGGTCCTCTATGTCTCAGTAGGTTAACACTGCCAACACTAAGGTCCTCTATGGCTCAGTAGGTTAACACTGCCAACACTAAGGTCCTCTATGGTTCAGTAGGTTAACACTGCCAACACTAAGGCCCTCTATGGCTCAGTAGGTTAACACTGCCAACACTAAGGTCCTCTATGGTTCAGTAGGTTAACACTGCCAACACTAAGGTCCTCTATGTCTCAGTAGGTTAACACTGCCAACACTAAGGTCCTCTATGTCTCAGTAGGTTAACACTGCCAACACTAAGGTCCTCTATGGCTCAGTAGGTTAACACTGCCAACACTAAGGTCCTCTATGGCTCAGTAGGTTAACACTGCCAACACTAAGGTCCTCTATGGCTCAGTAGGTTAACACTGCCAACACTAAGGTCCTCTATGGCTCAGTAGGTTAACACTGCCAACACTAAGGTCCTCTATGGTTCAGTAGGTTAACACTGAGATAGTGGGATTAATTCCCACAGGGATCACATAGACATACTAATGTGTCATAGTAGACAGCAGTAGTTAGAAGCACTAGCATGTAGTGTCTGTAGGGGTGGTGGTGGTGGTAATAATGAACTAGACAGTAGTGGTGGTAGTGTCTGTAGGGGTGGTGGTGGTGGTAATAATGAACTAGACAGTAGTGGTGGTAGTGTCTGTAGGGGTGGTGGTGGTGGTAATAATGAACTAGACAGTAGTGGTGGTAGTGTCTGTAGGGGTGGTGGTGGTGGTAATAATGAACTAGACAGTAGTGGTGGTAGTGTCTGTAGGGGTGGTGGTGGTGGTAATAATGAACTAGACAGTAGTGGTGGTAGTGTCTGTAGGGGTGGTGGTGGTGGTAATAATGAACTAGACAGTAGTGGTGGTAGTGTCTGTAGGGGGGGGTGGTGGTGGTAATAATGAACTAGACAGTAGTGGTGGTAGTGTCTGTAGGGGTGGTGGTGGTGGTAATAATGAACTAGACAGTAGTGGTGGTATTGTCTGTAGGGGTGGTGGTGGTGGTGGTAATAATGAACTAGACAGTAGTGGTGGTAGTGTCTGTAGGGGTGGTGGTGGTAATAATGAACTAGACAGTAGTGGTGGTAGTGTCTGTAGGGGTGGTGGTGGTGGTGGTAATAATGAACTAGACAGTAGTGGTGGTAGTGTCTGTAGGGGTGGTGGGGGTGGTGGTAATAATGAACTAGACAGTAGTGGTGGTAGTGTCTGTAGGGGTGGTGGTGGTGGTAATAATGAACTAGACAGTAGTGGTGGTAGTGTCTGTAGGGGTGGTGGTGGTGGTGGTAATAATGAACTAGACAGTAGTGGTGGTAGTGTCTGTAGGGGTGGTGGGGGTGGTGGTAATAATGAACTAGACAGTAGTGGTGGTAGTGTCTGTAGGGGTGGTGGTGGTGGTAATAATGAACTAGACAGTAGTGGTGGTAGTGTCTGTAGGGGGGGTGGTGGTGGTAATAATGAACTAGACAGTAGTGGTGGTAGTGTCTGTAGGGGTGGTGGGGGTGGTGGTAATAATGAACTAGACAGTAGTGGTGGTAGTGTCTGTAGGGGTGGTGGTGGTGGTAATAATGAACTAGACAGTAGTGGTGGTAGTGTCTGTAGGGGTGGTGTTGGTAATAATGAACTAGACAGTAGTGGTGGTAGTGTCTGTAGGGGTGGTGGGGGTGGTGGTAATAATGAACTAGACAGTAGTGGTGGTAGTGTCTGTAGGGGTGGTGGTGGTAATAATGAACTAGACAGTAGTGGTGGTAGTGTCTGTAGGGGTGGTGGTGGTGGTGGTAATAATGAACTAGACAGTAGTGGTGGTAGTGTCTGTAGGGGTGGTGGTGGTGGTGGTAATAATGAACTAGACAGTAGTGGTGGTAGTGTCTGTAGGGGTGGTGGTGGTAATAATGAACTAGACAGTAGTGGTGGTAGTGTCTGTAGGGGTGGTGGTGGTGGTAATAATGAACTAGACAGTAGTGGTGGTAGTGTCTGTAGGGGTGGTGGTGGTGGTAATAATGAACTAGACAGTAGTGGTGGTAGTGTCTGTAGGGGTGGTGGTGGTAATAATGAACTAGACAGTAGTGGTGGTAGTGTCTGTAGGGGTGGTGGTGGTAATAATGAACTAGACAGTAGTGGTGGTAGTGTCTGTAGGGGTGGTGGTGGTGGTAATAATGAACTAGACAGTAGTGGTGGTAGTGTCTGTAGGGGTGGTGGTGGTGGTGGTAATAATGAACTAGACAGTAGTGGTGGTAGTGTCTGTAGGGGTGGTGGTGGTAATAATGAACTAGACAGTAGTGGTGGTAGTGTCTGTAGGGGGGGTGGTGGTGGTAATAATGAACTAGACAGTAGTGGTGGTAGTGTATGTAGGGGTGGTGGTGGTGGTAATAATGAACTAGACAGTAGTGGTGGTAGTGTCTGTAGGGGTGGTGGTGGTGGTGGTAATAATGAACTAGACAGTAGTGGTGGTAGTGTCTGTAGGGGTGGTGGTGGTGGTAATAATGAACTAGACAGTAGTGGTGGTAGTGTCTGTATGGGTGGTGGTGGTGGTAATAATGAACTAGACAGTAGTGGTGGTAGTGTCTGTAGGGGTGGTGGTGGTAATAATGAACTAGACAGTAGTGGTGGTAGTGTCTGTAGGGGTGGTGGTGGTGGTAATAATGAACTAGACAGTAGTGGTGGTGTCTGTAGGGGTGGTGGTGGTGTTAATACGTTTGTAGTGTACCTAGACAGTATCTAAACTAGGAGCAGGTGGTAGTGTACCTAGACAGTATCTAAACTAGGACCAACTGAGTGGTCATGTTGCTCGTCTCTTCTTTTAAACCTGCTTTATTTCTTCTGCTGCTGTTTAATATTCTATTATGGGTTTTTACTCTCTCTGTCTCTCATGTTCTCTCTCTCTCTGTCTCTCTCTCATGTTCTCTCTCTTGTTCTCTCTCTCTCTGTCTCTCTCTCATGTTCTCTCTCTCTCTCTGTCTCTCTCTCATGTTCTCTCTCTCTCTCTATCTCTATCTGTCTATCTATCTATCAATGTATCTTTCTCTCTCCTACTCTCTCTCGCTCTCCCATGTTCTCTCTATCTATCCTCTCTCTCTCTCTGTCCTCTCTCTATCTATCATTCTCTCCTCCCTCTCTCTCTCCCTCCCCCTCTCTCTCTCTCTCTTTATCCTCCTCTCTCTCATGTTCTTGCCTCTCTTCTGTCTTGTATCCTAGGCATGGCTCCAATTCGGGACTCGGTCAGCCACTCCCCTAACCAAACAGGTGACAACCTTTGACCTTGCCTCCTGTTGTCTCTGCCTCTGAACCTCTCCCTATACTACTACAGTCAGACAACAAGTGCATTCCTGAAGTCCCCCCAGGAGCTCACGTTAACGTTAATGCTGTTATGTCGACTCAGTGTGTCGGTCCTTGTCTGATCTTGCCTGCTGTCCACCTTTAGATAGTCTCACCTTGCCTGCTGTCCACCTTTAGATAGTCTCACCTTGCCTGCTGTCCACCTTTAGATAGTCTCACCTTGCCTGCTGTCCACCTTTAGATAGTCTCACCTTGCCTGCTGTCCACCTTTAGATAGTCTCACCTTGCCTGCTGTCCACTTTTAGATAGTCTCACCTTGCCTGCTGTCCACTTTTAGATAGTCTCACCTTGCCTGCTGTCCACTTTTAGATAGTCTCACCTTGCCTGCTGTCCACCTTTAGATAGTCTCACCTTGCCTGCTGTCCACCTTTAGATAGTCTCACCTTGCCTGCTGTCCACCTTTAGATAGTCTCACCTTGCCTGCTGTCCACCTTTAGATAGTCTCACCTTGCCTGCTGTCCACCTTTAGATAGTCTCACCTTGCCTGCTGTCCACCTTTAGATAGTCTCACCTTGCCTGCTGTCCACCTTAAACTACTTTTGTCACAGCATGGCTCCTACAAAGGTAGGGGTTAGGGTACAAAGGTAGGGGTTAGGGTACAAAGGTAGGGGTTAGGGTACAAAGGTAGGGGTTAGGGTACAAAGGCACAGACAGCTAGAGAGGATGGAGGGAGGGAGGGAGAGAGGAGGGAGAGGGAGCATTCTGACTTGGCAGCCATCGTGTGTGTGTGTGTGTGACTGACGAGAATGAGAGCGGCTTTCCAGAGAACCAGGGTGGCTAATTCTGAGAAGAACGGATAGAGAATGAGAATAGAGGGGGGTGGAGGGATATAGGAGACATGAAAGGCTTCCTTTAGTACTGAGGAAGAGCTGCTAGCAGTAGAAGAACCAACAGCCCCCCCTCTCCAATGTCCTTCCTTTTCCCTCCCCTGTCTCCCCCCGTCTCCCTCCCTCCTCCGTCTCCACTGTCTCCCTCCCTCTCCCCTCCCCCCCCGTCTCCCTCCCCTGTCTCCCCCCGTCTCCCTCCCCATGTCTCCCCCCTTCCCCCTTCTCCCTCCCTCCCCTGTCTTCCCCGTCTCCCTCCCTCACTCACTCACTCCCCTCACCCCCCCCCCCGTCTCCCTCCCTCCTCCGTCTCCACTGTCTCCCTCCCCCCTCCCCCCGTCTCCCCCCCGTCTCCCCCCCGTCTCCCCCCCCCCCCCGTCTCCCTCCCTCCCCCCCCCCCGTCTCCCTCCCTCCTCCGTCTCCACTGTCTCCCTCCCTCCCCCCCAGTCTCCCTCCCTCCCCCCATCTCCCTCCCTCCTCCGTCTCCCCCCGTCTCCCTCCCTCCTCCGTCTCCACTGTCTCCCCCCCCCCGTCTCCCTCCCTCCCCCCCCCCCCCCCCCCCCCCACACTCCCTCACCTGTCTGATCCTGTGGTAGGCTGTAACATCATGCTGCTGAAACAAAATGGTGGCAGCTGACTAGACCGACACACACACTGCCGAAACAAAATGGTGGCAGCTGACTAGACCGACACACACACTGCCGAAACAAAATGGTGGCAGCTGACTAGACCGACACACACACTGCCGAAACAAAATGGTGGCAGCTGACTAGACCGGCACACACACTGCCGAAACAAAATGGTGGCAGCTGACTAGACCGACACACACTGTGAATGTCTGCATGGTTATCACAGACAACACTGGGGCATTAGGTTAGAGTGGCACGTTGAGAGCAATAGTGTTACTGAGATCAGAGAAACCTGTGGAATACTTACACACAATGCACCTTTCCTTCTTTTCACTAAGTAACAGGGTGTATGTCTGGGTTCAATCCCACAGCTTCCACCAATCCACACGTTAAAATCAATGATTTAGTTGAAAGCAAGAAGATTTGTCCTGGTGTGTGTGTGTTCTCTGTAGAGCTAACCAACCTCCACCAACGACCTCTTCCCCCCCCCCCGCCGCCTTTCTGTTCCCCAGGTCTGGACCACCCTGGCCTGGATTCGCAGTATGACAATTCCCCCTGGAGCTCTGGTTCTCCCTGCGACAGCAACAGTAACTGGGGCAAGGTGAGTACTCTCTGACCTTCTCCAAATGTACACGTAAATCCTGCCATGTTTTTTTCACTTGTATTTTGAACTTGAACGTTATATGTGGAGGTGGCCTACGGGGAAACCTGTCGGACGTCGCGCCAAAAATGCAACGGAAATCAGTTTTTTTTTTGTGGAAATTTAGATTTTGGTTGTTTTTGAATACTTAAAAAAAAAAAAACGAAATAGTATGATTTACTTAAGGAACATTTTCCAAGGTTAGCTAGCGTGCGTAATGTGAAAACGCTAGCTCAAACTTCCCTGACTCGATCAGACTGGTTTAGACTGAATAGTGAACTAGCTAGTTAGTAATGAAATCAGACTGGTTTAGTCTGAATAGTGAACTAGCTAGTTAGTAATGAAATCAGACTGGTTTAGACTGAATAGTGAACTAGCTAGTTAGTAATGAAATCAGACTGGTTTAGACTGAATAGTGAACTAGCTAGTTAGTAATGAAATCAGGCTGGTTTAGACTGAATAGTGAACTAGCTAGTTAGTAATGAAATCAGACTGGTTTAGACTGAATAGTGAACTAGCTAGTTAGTAATGAAATCAGGCTGGTTTAGTCTGAATAGTGAACTAGCTAGTTAGTAATGAAATCAGACTGGTTTAGACTGAATAGTGAACTAGCTAGTTAGTAATGAAATCAGGCTGGTTTAGTCTGAATAGTGAACTAGCTAGTTAGTAATGAAATCAGACTGGTTTAGACTGAATAGTGAACTAGCTAGTTAGTAATGAAATCAGACTGGTTTAGACTGAATAGTGAACTAGCTAGTTAGTAATGAAATCAGACTGGTTTAGACTGAATAGTGAACTAGCTAGTTAGTAATGAAATCAGACTGGTTTAGACTGAATAGTGAACTAGCTAGTTAGTAATGAAATCAGACTGGTTTAGACTGAATAGTGAACTAGCTAGTTAGTAATGAAATCAGACTGGTTTAGACTGAATAGTGAACTAGCTAGTTAGTAATGAAATCAGACTGGTTTAGACTGAATAGTGAACTAGCTAGTTAGTAATGAAATCAGACTGGTTTAGACTGAATAGTGAACTAGCTAGTTAGTAATGAAATCAGACTGGTTTAGACTGAATAGTGAACTAGCTAGTTAGTAATGAAATCAGACTGGTTTAGTCTGAATAGTGAACTAGCTAGTTAGTAATGAAATCAGACTGGTTTAGACTGAATAGTGAACTAGCTAGTTAGTAATGAAATCAGACTGGTTTAGACTGAATAGTGAACTAGCTAGTTAGTAATGAAATCAGACTGGTTTAGACTGAATAGTGAACTAGCTAGTTAGTAATGAAATCAGACTGGTTTAGACTGAATAGTGAACTAGCTAGTTAGTAATGAAATCAGACTGGTTTAGACTGAATAGTGAACTAGCTAGTTAGTAATGAAATCAGACTGGTTTAGACTGAATAGTGAACTAGCTAGTTAGTAATGAAATCAGACTGGTTTAGACTGAATAGTGAACTAGCTAGTTAGTAATGAAATCAGACTGGTTTAGACTGAATAGTGAACTAGCTAGTTAGTAATGAAATCAGACTGGTTTAGACTGAATAGTGAACTAGCTAGTTAGTAATGAAATCAGACTGGTTTAGACTGAATAGTGAACTAGCTAGTTAGTAATGAAATCAGACTGGTTTAGACTGAATAGTGAACTAGCTAGTTAGTAATGAAATCAGACTGGTTTAGTCTGAATAGTGAACTAGCTAGTTAGTAATGAAATCAGACTGGTTTAGACTGAATAGTGAACTAGCTAGTTAGTAATGAAATCAGACTGGTTTAGACTGAATAGTGAACTAGCTAGTTAGTAATGAAATCAGACTGGTTTAGACTGAATAGTGAACTAGCTAGTTAGTAATGAAATCAGACTGGTTTAGACTGAATAGTGAACTAGCTAGTTAGTAATGAAATCAGACTGGTTTAGTCTGAATAGTGAACTAGCTAGTTAGTAATGAAATCAGACTGGTTTAGACTGAATAGTGAACTAGCTAGTTAGTAATGAAATCAGACTAGTTTAGACTGAATAGTGAACTAGCTAGTTAGTAATGTAGTAAGTAGTGTAAAGGGATGATTGGTGTTTTTCTCTCAGTGGAATTAGAAAAAAAACTTAATGGAATCTTTGAATGCTGTTTTCTCACTTTATACTTTTTTTTGGCTGAAGTCAACTTTAAAAGCCCATAACTCAAGTTCTGATAAAGATATCTCAGTGATTTTAAAAAGATCCGAAGTTTTCCGAAGTTTTCAGACGCAATATCAACGCAATATCCATGTATTTCAGTGTCTACGACTGCCATGTGGATATTATACAATTTTTAAAGCGAATTTGGGTCCTTTTTAAACAAGCTCGCGCTTTATAAATACTGTTTTATTATTATTAAAACGTTTAACTTTTTTATTTAATTTTCAAGGTGCTGGTAGACTCGGTCTGCAGTGACACTCCCTCCCCCGCCAGCGCCTGGCCCTCCTCCTCGTCCTCCTCAGGCTCGAACTCTGCAGCCGGCAGCAGCTCCGGCTCCGGCAGCGACCCCGAGCTCACCTCAGAATGCATGGACGCAGACTCCGCCTCTAGCTCGGGCTCGGAGAAGAACTTGGCCGCCACGATGATGGTGGCCGCCACCGCGACATCGTCCGTGTCATCGCCCAGCGCTAACGGAAACGGAGACGGTAACAGGAACCGGCAGCAGGGGGGGAACCGCTTCTCCCCGCTAACGGTGGTTAACGGCAGCGCCCCTCCCGGGAGCGACGGCGGCGATGACGTAATAACGTGTAACGGGGCGGTGAAGGGCCCGTGGGGTGGCGTGGCTAACGGCTCCACGATGAACATCGGCCCCAACGACGACGACGCCGCCGCCGCCGACGGTAGCCACGCCAACAAGCTGAGCCCCTGGGCGTCGGCCAATGGAATGGAGGTGACCCCCAGCACTTTGAACCCAAAGGCTAACCGCAGTGCCTGGCCCGACCCCCAGGGACCCCCTGCCTGTAAGATTGGCCTGCAGGGAGGTTCTCTGGGCTGGGGAGGGATGCAGCCGGGCAGCCTCTCTCCGTCTCTGGCTGAACAGCGACACGACCTCCTGAACGGTACTACTGTCAAGGCTCGCCACCTTAACACCGAAGCAACCAACGGACCAAATAACACTACTAACGCCGTCGACACCTCTAGTTTACCAAACTCTACAGGCGGCTCCGTGCAGATGAGCGAGCCCGGCTCCGGGCTGCGTTCCTGGGGAGCCGGTGGAGGAGGAGTGGGGTCAGCCCCTGGAGATCAGCTCTCCAACGGGCCCCTGTCTGGCACCCAGCAACCCCGCAGCGAGGGCCTGGCAGGGGGCTTCTCTATGCCCTGGGGGGCGTCGGGCCCTGGAGACACTGTGAACGGCCAGGGACGGGGCCAGTCCTCCCCTGCTGCTGCTGCTGCTTACAACGGTAATAATAACAGCAAGGCCCCTGGAGGGAGGTGGGACTCTGGCCCAGCTGCATCCCCCCTTCCTCACAACCTGTCCTCGGGGGCCGGAGTGGGGAGCAATGGGAACGGAGTGGGTCCTGACGGGATCCCCCGACCGCGGGGCGGCGGCGCCGCCTCCTCTTCCTCCTCCTCCTCCTCTTCTTCGTCCGGCTCCTCCTCCAACAGGCAGCCTTCCAATGGGGAGTGGAGCTCGTTGCCCGGCAACAACTCTCGGCATTCCGGCGACGGCCGGAAGCCAGGGGGAGGAGCCAACGGCTGGAAGAGCCTCGAAGATGACGCCCTCGGGATGGGAGGAGGAGCGAGAGGAGGAGTGCAGGGACCTCCGAGAGGGTGCTGGGGGAGGTCTGGAGGCAGCGAGGGGAGTGGGGAGAGCTCTGGAGGTCCTAACTCCGACGGGGACAGGAACGACCCCCGTCGAAGAGGCCCCCTCCCTGGGTCAACTCAGCCAGTCCTCTCCAGCTCAGACGTGGACCCTCGCGTCCTCTGCAACACCGGCTGGGGCCAGACCCCAGTACGCCAGAACACCGCCTGGGACGTCACCTCTCCCGCCCCGAGACCTAACGACAGGAAGCCCAGTAACGGAGGCCCCGGCTGGGGCTCGGCAGGCCATAAAGCACCCTCTCAGACCTCCAGCTCTGGAGGATGGGGGGACGGGCCGGGCAACAACGCAGGCCCAGAGTCAGGAGGGTCTGGCTGGGCGGAGCGGAAGGCCTTGTCTGGGTGTGGAGACAGAGACACCACTGGAGGAGAGGGGAGATGGGAGGATGGAAGCTCCTTTAAGAACAACAGCAACTCCTCCTCTACCTGGGGGGACAGCCAGAAGGAGGACCGCTCCAACACCTGGACCAACGCTCCTAAACCCCAAAAGCAGGGCTGGGGCGCCCCTAGTGGTGGTGGTGGTGGTGGGGGAGACCGCTCCAGAGGAGGAGGAGGGGGCAGCTACTGGGGCCAGCCCCAGAAGACTAGCGGGTCTGGGGGATGGGACAACGACAGCGACCGCTCAGGGTCTGGAGGATGGGGCGAGCCCGGCCGTCCGGCCAACACCAACACACACCCCAGCAGCAGCAGCAGCACCTGGGGCGGCAGCGGAGGGTCCAGCACGCCCGATCAGACCCACGGCAACAACCCCAACAACCCTCACTCAGGCTGGGGAGAGCCCCCCAAGCCCCAGCCCCAGAACCACCCGACCCAGGAGGGCTGGGGAGAGCCAGCCATGAAGCCCAGCCACCCCTCTCAGAGCTGGGGTGACCCGGCGCCTAAACCCTGCCCCTCCGAGTGGGGTAAAGGCCCAGACTCTAACCCCAACCCCGGCCCGGACCCTAGAGGACCTCCCCCAGGCTCCGGGGTTTCCAAACCCAGCGGCTGGATGGGGGGGGCGGCGGTCCCCGCTGGACCGTCCCACAAGGAGGAAGAGTCTACGGGGTGGGAGGAGCCCAGTCCGGAGTCGGTGAGGAGGAGGATGGAGATCGATGACGGGACCGCCGCGTGGGGAGACCCGAGCAAATACAACTGCAGCGGGGTTAATATGTGGAACAAGACCAGCCAATCAGAGCAGGACGCCATGGCCGTGACCACACCCCCCCAGCCCCAGCAGCAGCCCCCCCCACCCCAGAACAGCGTGGCCAACAAGGACAAGACCTGCAGCCCTGGTGAGTGGAGGGGGCTGTACACTCACACTGTATGGACACCACACACACCACACACACACACACACACCACACACCACACACACACCGTACACACACACACACACACCACACACACACACACCGTACACACACACACACACCACACACACACACACACACACACACACACCACACGCACACACCACACACACACGCGCACACCACACACACACGCGCACACCACACACACACACACACACACACCACACCACACACACACACACACCACACGCACACACCACACACACACGCACACACCACACACACACGCGCACACCACACACACACACACACCACACCACACACACACACACACACACCACACGCACACACCACACACACACGCACACACCACACACACACGCGCACACCACACACACACACACACACACACCACACACACACACACCCACATTGTGTCCTACACCTCCCCTTAGTGTGTGTTCAGGGCTTTTATGGTTGCGTCATCCTTCTGGAATGTTCTAAGCATTGGTTTTCTCCCTCTGAGCTGAGAGCGCAGACAGAAACACAGACCTTTGTTTGGCCTGAAATACAGAGTTCCAGAGGGGGGGGAGACTGAGGGAAAGGGGGGAGACTGAGGGAAAGGGGGGAGACTGGGAGGAAAGGGGGGAGACTGAGAGGAAAGGGGGGAGACTGAGGGAAAGGGGGGAGACTGAGAGGAAAGGGGGGAGACTGAGAGGAAAGGGGGGAGACTGAGAGGAAGGGGGGAGACTGAGAGGAAGGGGGGAGACTGAGAGGAAAGGGGGGAGACTGAGAGGAAAGGGGGAGAGACTGAGAGGAAAGGGGGGAGACTGAGAGAAAGTGGGGGAGACTGAGGGAAAGGGGGAGAGACTGAGAGAAAGTGGGGAGAGACTGAGAGAAAGTGGGGGAGACTGAGAGAAAGGGGGGAGACTGAGGGAAAGGGGGGAGACTGAGAGGAAAGGGGGGAGACTGAGAGGAAATGGGGGAGACTGAGGAAAGGGGGGAGACTGAGAGGAAAGGGGGAGACTGAGAGGAAAGGGGGGAGACTGAGAGGAAAGGGGGAGAGACTGAGAGGAAAGGGGGGAGACTGAGAGAAAGTGGGGGAGACTGAGGGAAAGGGGGAGAGACTGAGAGAAAGTGGGGAGAGACTGAGAGAAAGTGGGGAGACTGAGAGAAAGGGGAGACTGAGAGGAAGGGGGGAGACTGAGAGGAAGGGTGGAGAGACTGAGAGGAAGGGGGGGAGACTGAGAGGAAGGGGGGAGACTGAGAGAAAGGGTGGAGAGACAGAGGAAGGGGAGACTGAGAGGAAGGGGGGAGACTGAGAGGAAAGGGGGAGACTGAGAGGAAGGGGGGAGACTGAGAGGAAGGGGGGAGACTGAGAGGAAAGGGGGGAGACTGAGAGGAAAGGGGGGAGACTGAGAGAAAGGGGGGCGACTGAGAGAAATGGGCGAGACAGAGAAAGGGGGAGAGACTGAGAGGAAAGGGGGAGAGACTGGGAGAAAGGGGGAGAGACTGAGAGGAAAGGGGGAGACTGAGAAAAAGGAGGAGAGACTGAGAGGAAAGGGGGAGAGACTGAGAGGAAAGGGGGAGAGACTGAGAGGAAAGGGGGAGAGACTGAGAGGAAGGGGGGAGACTGAGGGGAAAGGGGGAGACTGAGAGGAAGGGGGGAGACAGAGAAAGGGGAGAGACTGAGAGGAAAGGGGGGAGAGACTGAGAGGAAAGAGGGGAGACTGAGAGAAAGGGGGGGAGACTGAGAGGAAAGGGGGAGACTGAGAGGAAAGGGGGAGACTGAGAGGAAGGGGGGAGACAGAGAAAGGGGAGAGACTGAGAGGAAAGGGGGAGAGACTGAGAGAAAGTGGGGAGAGACTGAGAGAAAGTTGTAAGTCGCTCTGGATAAGAAAATGTAAATGTAAAGTGGGGAGACTGAGAGAAAGGGGGGAGAGAAGCCCTCCGCGGACAGCGTTTAACCAGTCAGCTACTGATAACAGAAGCCCTCCGCGGACAGCGTTTAACCAGTCAGCTACTGATAACAGAAGCCCTCCGCGGACAGCGTTTAACCAGTCAGCTACTGATAACAGAAGCCCTCCGCGGACAGCGTTTAACCAGTCAACTACTGATAACAGAAGCCCTCCGCGGACAGCGTTTAACCAGTCAGCTACTGATAACAGAAGCCCTCCGCGGACAGCGTTTAACCAGTCAGCTACTGATAACAGAAGCCCTCCGCGGACAGCGTTTAACCAGTCAGCTACTGATAACAGAAGCCCTCCGCGGACAGCGTTTAACCAGTCAGCTACTGATAACAGAAGCCCTCCGCGGACAGCGTTTAACCAGTCAGCTACTGATAACAGAAGCCCTCCGCGGACAGCGTTTAACCAGTCAGCTACTGATAACAGAAGCCCTCCGCGGACAGCGTTTAACCAGTCAGCTACTGATAACAGAAGCCCTCCGCGGACAGCGTTTAACCAGTCAGCTACTGATAACAGAAGCCCTCCTCGGACAGCGTTTAACCAGTCAGCTACTGATAACAGAAGCCCTCCGCGGACAGCGTTTAACCAGTCAGCTACTGATAACAGAAGCCCTCCGCGGACAGCGTTTAACCAGTCAGCTACTGATAACAGAAGCCCTCCGCGGACAGCGTTTAACCAGTCAGCTACTGATAACAGAAGCCCTCCGCGGACAGCGTTTAACCAGTCAGCTACTGATAACAGAAGCCCTCCGCGGACAGCGTTTAACCAGTCAGCTACTGATAACAGAAGCCCTCCGCGGACAGCGTTTAACCAGTCAGCTACTGATAACAGAAGCCCTCCGCGGACAGCGTTTAACCAGTCAGCTACTGATAACAGAAGCCCTCCGCGGACAGCGTTTAACCAGTCAGCTACTGATAACAGAAGCCCTCCGCGGACAGCGTTTAACCAGTCAGCTACTGATAACAGAAGCCCTCCACGGACAGCGTTTAACCAGTCAGCTACTGATAACAGAAGCCCTCCACGGACAGCGTTAGTGTGTGTGTGTGATAGGTCAGTCACATGGGACATTGGAGCAGCGATCAGCTCTATTTCTACTGAGGGTGGGGGGGGGGCAGAGACCTGGAGTCACACACTCACACTCACACACAGACACACACACACACACACACACACACACACAGACAGTCAGTGTAAGTAAACAAAGCTTACATAAGCCTGTTGCTACGGGGTCCCCTGGTGACCAGAGCAGGGGTCTCTGAACAGGGCTGTTCTCTACTACCAGACACAGAACTGCTGAACAAAATGCCACCCTATTCCCTATATAGTGCACTACTTTAGACCAGAGCTCTATGACACCCTATTCCCTACATAGTGCACTACTTTAGACCAGAGCCCTATGACACCCTATTCCCTATATAGTGCACTACTTTAGACCAGAGCCCTGTGACACCCTATTCCCTATATAGTGCACTACTTTAGACCAGAGCTCTATGAAACCCTATTCCCTACATAGTGCACTACTTTTGACCAGGACCAGAGGCGCACCTCGTCCATTTGTTCATTCATTCATTTTCAGCGTTGGCAAGACAGCACACACAGATACAGGCCTCTATACAATCACACAGATACAGGCCTCTATAAAATCACACAGACACAGGCCTCTATACAATCACACAGATACAGGCCTCTATAACATCGCACAGATACAGGCCTCTATAAAATCACACAGACACAGGCCTCTATAAAATCACACACAGATTACAGGCCTCTATAAAATCACACAGACACAGGCCTCTATAAAATCACACACAGATACAGGCCTCTATAAAATCACACACAGATACAGGCCTCTATAAAATCACACAGATACAGGCCTCTATAAAATCACACACAGATACAGGCCTCTATAAAATCACACACAGATACAGGCCTCTATAAAATCACACAGATACAGGCCTCTATAACATCACACAGATACAGGCCTCTATAAAATCACACAGATACAGGACTCTATAACATCACACAGACACAGGCCTCTATAAAATCACACAGATACAGGCCTCTATACAATCACACAGATACAGGCCTCCATAACATCGCACAGATACAGGCCTCTATAAAATCTGCATCGCAGAGAACGCAGACAGAATCATGGAATCCAGACACTAAAACTGAATTCAACAATATTCAAACGTATTGAACTTAGTAGGGAATCAACTAAATGTATTGAACTTAGTAGGGAATCAACTAAATGTATTGAACTTAGTAGGGAATCAACTAAATGTATTGAACTTAGTAGGGAATCAACTAAATGTATTGAACTTAGTAGGGAATCAACTAAATGTATTGAACTTAGTAGGGAATCAACTAAATGTATTGAACTTAGTAGGGAATCAACTAAATGTATTGAACTTAGTAGGGAATCAACTAAATGTATTGAACTTAGTAGGGAATCAACTAAATGTATTGAACTTAGTAGGGAATCAACTAAATGTATTGAACTTAGTAGGGAATCAACTAAATGTATTGAACTTAGTAGGGAATCAACTAAATGTATTGAACTTAGTAGGGAATCAACTAAATGTATTGAACTTAGTATGGAATCAACTAAATGTATTGAACTTAGTAGGGAATCAACTAAATGTATTGAACTTAGTAGGGAATCAACTAAATGTATTGAACTTAGTAGGGAATCAACTAAATGTATTGAACTTAGTAGGGAATCAACTAAATGTATTGAACTTAGTATGGAATCAACTAAATGTATTGAACTTAGTAGGGAATCAACTAAATGTATTGAACTTAGTAGGGAATCAACTAAATGTATTGAACTTAGTAGGGAATCAACTAAATGTATTGAACTTAGTAGGGAATCAACTAAATGTATTGAACTTAGTATGGAATCAACTAAATGTATTGAACTTAGTAGGAAATCAACTAAATGTATTGAACTTAGTAGGGAATCAACTAAATGTATTGAACAGAATGCATCAGTGATTTCGTATTTTCTGAAACTTTCTGAAGAGGCAATGAGAATTCCCCGTCTTTCTGTGTGGCGCGCGCATCTAGCACTCTGTGTAACCGTTAGCGACGCATCTAGCACTCTGTGTAACCGTTAGCGACGCATCTAGCACTCTGTGTAACCGTCGCTGTTACACTCTGTGTAACCGTTAGCGACGACGCTGAGGAAGACAGTCTTCTGGTAGAGATGGAAAGGCTTTAGCCCAAAAAAACTCTCAATTAAAATGTGAACTACAAAGTAGCCTATGTTTACCATGGCAGAACGATATCACGATTAGTTTTCATCAATCCACTGGGTATTTGTTTTGCTCTACCGTCCCATTACATAAACACAGCTAAACAACAGCCTCTTGCTAGGCGCACACTTGAATTAAAGGGGAAACGGAAACCTGAAGAAAAAAAAAAAAATGGTGAAAACTGAATCGGGCAAAGAAATCAAATCAGCGTTGTTCTAGCGCTCTACAGATCTGTGACGAGGCTAGAAACCCAGTTGGTCTTCTATTGATCTATTGGAGTCAGTACAACATTAGTCTTCTATTGGAGTCAGTACAACATTAGTCTTCTATTGATCTATTGGAGTCAGTACAACATTAGTCTTCTATTGATCTATTGGAGTCAGTACAACATTAGTCTTCTATTGATCTATAGGAGTCAGTACAACATTAGTCTTCTATTGATCTATAGGAGTCAGTACAACATTAGTCTTCTATTGATCTATTGGAGTCAGTATAACATTAGTCTTCTATTGATCTATTGGAGTCAGTACAACATTAGTCTTCTATTGATCTATTGGAGTCAGTACAACATTAGTCTTCTATTGATCTATTGGAGTCAGTACAACATTAGTCTTCTATTGATCTATTGGAGTCAGTACAACATTAGTCTTCTATTGATCTATTGGAGTCAGTACAACATTAGTCTTCTATTGATCTATTGGAGTCAGTACAACATTAGTCTTCTATTGATCTATTGGAGTCAGTACAACATTAGTCTTCTATTGATCTATTGGAGTCAGTACAACATTAGTCTTCTATTGATCTATAGGAGTCAGTACAACATTAGTCTTCTATTGATCTATAGGAGTCAGTACAACATTAGTCTTCTATTGATCTATAGGAGTCAGTACAACATTAGTCTTCTATTGATCTATTGGAGTCAGTACAACATTAGTCTTCTATTGATCTATTGGAGTCAGTACAACATTAGTCTTCTATTGATCTATTGGAGTCAGTACAACATTAGTCTTCTATTGATCTATTGGAGTCAGTACAACATTAGTCTTCTATTGATCTATTGGAGTCAGTACAACATTAGTCTTCTATTGATCTATTGGAGTCAGTACAACATTAGTCTTCTATTGATCTATTGGAGTCAGTACAACATTAGTCTTCTATTGATCTATTGGAGTCAGTACAACATTAGTCTTCTATTGATCTATTGGAGTCAGTATAACAGCAGAGTCCAGAAGGGACTTGGTTACCTGTCATTTAGGAATCTCCATCTTACGTACCTCCCCCCTCCTCCCCCTCTTCCCCTCTCTCTCTCTCCTCGCTCCAGGTTGGGGTGATCAGTTCGGGGGTCCCCAGAAAATGGAGTCAGGAACGTGGCGCGAGCCGTCAGGTCCCCCTGTCTCTGTGGACAACGGGACATCGGCCTGGGGGAAACCCATGGACACCAGCTCCACCTGGGAGGAGCTGGGACACAGAGGGGACAGAGACAGGGGGGATAACTCTGGGACAGGAGGCTGGGGAGGACGTGGACCACAGGACCACAACAAACCTGGTGAGACACGCACACATCAACCTGGTGAGACAGTCCCCTCTCTCCTTTTACAACCAGGACAGAGAGACACCAACCTGGTGAGACAGTCCCCTCTCTCCTTTTACTACCAGGACAGAGAGAGAGAGACACCAACCTGGTGAGACAGTCCCCTCTCTCCTTTTACTACCAGGACAGAGAGAGAGACATCAACCTGGTGAGACAGTCCCCTCTCTCCTTTTACAACCAGGACAGAGAGAGAGACACCAACCTGGTGAGACAGTCCCCTCTCTCCTTTTACTACCAGGACAGAGAGAGAGAGAGACATCAACCTGGTGAGACAGTCCCCTCTCTCCTTTTACAACCAGGACAGAGAGAGAGACACCAACCTGGTGAGACAGTCCCCTCTCTCCTTTTACAACCAGGACAGAGAGAGAGAGACACCAACCTGGTGAGACAGTCCCCTCTCTCCTTTTACTACCAGGACAGAGAGAGAGAGACACCAACCTGGTGAGACAGTCCCCTCTCTCCTTTTACTACCAGGACAGAGAGAGAGAGAGAGACATCAACCTGGTGAGACAGTCCCCTCTCTCCTTTTACAACCAGGACAGAGAGAGAGAGAGACACCAACCTGGTGAGACAGTCCTCTCTCTCCTTTTACTACCAGGACAGAGAGAGAGAGAGACACCAACCTGGTGAGACAGTCCCCTCTCTCCTTTTACAACCAGGACAGAGAGAGACACCAACCTGGTGAGACAGTCCCCTCTCTCCTTTTACAACCAGGACAGAGAGAGAGACACCAACCTGGTGAGACAGTCCCCTCTCTCCTTTTACAACCAGGACAGAGAGAGAGAGACACCAACCTGGTGAGACAGTCCCCTCTCTCCTTTTACAACCAGGACAGAGAGAGAGAGAGAGAGACACCAACCTGGTGAGACAGTCCCCTCTCTCCTTTTACAACCAGGACAGAGAGAGACACCAACCTGGTGAGACAGTCCCCTCTCTCCTTTTACAACCAGGACAGAGAGAGAGAGAGACACCAACCTGGTGAGACAGTCCCCTCTCTCCTTTTACAACCAGGACAGAGAGAGAGAGAGACACCAACCTGGTGAGACAGTCCCCTCTCTCCTTTTACTACCAGGACAGAGAGAGACACCAACCTGGTGAGACAGTCCCCTCTCTCCTTTTACAACCAGGACAGAGAGAGAGAGAGACACAAACCTGGTGAGACAGTCCCCTCTCTCCTTTTACAACCAGGACAGAGAGAGAGAGAGACACAAACCTGGTGAGACAGTCCCCTCTCTCCTTTTACAACCAGGACAGAGAGAGAGAGAGACACAAACCTGGTGAGACAGTCCCCTCTCTCCTTTTACAACCAGGACAGAGAGAGAGAGAGACACCAACCTGGTGAGACAGTCCCCTCTCTCCTTTTACAACCAGGACAGAGAGAGAGACACCAACCTGGTGAGACAGTCCCCTCTCTCCTTTTACAACCAGGACAGAGAGAGAGAGACCAACCTGGTGAGACAGTCCCCTCTCTCCTTTTACAACCAGGACAGAGAGAGAGACACCAACCTGGTGAGACAGTCCCCTCTCTCCTTTTACTACCAGGACAGAGAGAGAGACATCAACCTGGTGAGACAGTCCCCTCTCTCCTTTTACAACCAGGACAGAGAGAGAGACACCAACCTGGTGAGACAGTCCCCTCTCTCCTTTTACTACCAGGACAGAGAGAGAGAGAGACATCAACCTGGTGAGACAGTCCCCTCTCTCCTTTTACAACCAGGACAGAGAGAGAGACACCAACCTGGTGAGACAGTCCCCTCTCTCCTTTTACAACCAGGACAGAGAGAGAGAGACACCAACCTGGTGAGACAGTCCCCTCTCTCCTTTTACTACCAGGACAGAGAGAGAGAGACACCAACCTGGTGAGACAGTCCCCTCTCTCCTTTTACTACCAGGACAGAGAGAGAGAGAGAGACATCAACCTGGTGAGACAGTCCCCTCTCTCCTTTTACAACCAGGACAGAGAGAGAGAGAGACACCAACCTGGTGAGACAGTCCCCTCTCTCCTTTTACTACCAGGACAGAGAGAGAGAGAGACACCAACCTGGTGAGACAGTCCCCTCTCTCCTTTTACAACCAGGACAGAGAGAGACACCAACCTGGTGAGACAGTCCCCTCTCTCCTTTTACAACCAGGACAGAGAGAGAGACACCAACCTGGTGAGACAGTCCCCTCTCTCCTTTTACAACCAGGACAGAGAGAGAGAGACACCAACCTGGTGAGACAGTCCCCTCTCTCCTTTTACAACCAGGACAGAGAGAGAGAGAGAGAGACACCAACCTGGTGAGACAGTCCCCTCTCTCCTTTTACAACCAGGACAGAGAGAGACACCAACCTGGTGAGACAGTCCCCTCTCTCCTTTTACAACCAGGACAGAGAGAGAGAGAGACACCAACCTGGTGAGACAGTCCCCTCTCTCCTTTTACAACCAGGACAGAGAGAGAGAGAGACACCAACCTGGTGAGACAGTCCCCTCTCTCCTTTTACTACCAGGACAGAGAGAGACACCAACCTGGTGAGACAGTCCCCTCTCTCCTTTTACAACCAGGACAGAGAGAGAGAGAGACACAAACCTGGTGAGACAGTCCCCTCTCTCCTTTTACAACCAGGACAGAGAGAGAGAGAGACACAAACCTGGTGAGACAGTCCCCTCTCTCCTTTTACAACCAGGACAGAGAGAGAGAGAGACACAAACCTGGTGAGACAGTCCCCTCTCTCCTTTTACAACCAGGACAGAGAGAGAGAGAGACACCAACCTGGTGAGACAGTCCCCTCTCTCCTTTTACAACCAGGACAGAGAGAGAGACACCAACCTGGTGAGACAGTCCCCTCTCTCCTTTTACAACCAGGACAGAGAGAGAGAGACCAACCTGGTGAGACAGTCCCCTCTCTCCTTTTACAACCAGGACAGAGAGAGAGACACCAACCTGGTGAGACAGTCCCCTCTCTCCTTTTACAACCAGGACAGAGAGAGAGAGAGACACCAACCTGGTGAGACAGTCCCCTCTCTCCTTTTACAACCAGGACAGAGAGAGAGAGAGACACCAACCTGGTGAGACAGTCCCCTCTCTCCTTTTACAACCAGGACAGAGAGAGAGACACCAACCTGGTGAGACAGTCCCCTCTCTCCTTTTACAACCAGGACAGAGAGAGAGAGACACCAACCTGGTGAGACAGTCCCCTCTCTCCTTTTACAACCAGGACAGAGAGAGAGAGAGACACCAACCTGGTTATTACACTGCACCTATCATACTACTATGGCTGACCCTGTAAAACAACACATTACACTGCACCTATCATACTACTATGGCTGACCCTGTAAAACAACACATTACACTGCACCTATCATACTACTATGGCTGACCCTGTAAAACAACACATTACACTGCACCTATCATACTACTATGGCTGACCCTGTAAAACAACACATTACACTGGACCTATCATACTACTATGGCTGACCCTGTAAAACAACACATTACACTGGACCTATTTTTTTATTTTTATTTATTTTTTATTTAACCTTTATTTAACTAGGCAAGTCAGTTAAGAACAAATTCTTATTTACAATGACGGCCTACACCGGCCAAACCCGGACGACGCTGGGCCAATTGTGCACCGCCCTATGGGACTCCCAATCACGGCCGGTTGTGATCCAGCCTGGAATCGAACCAGGGGGTCTGTAGTGACGCCTCAAGCACTGAGATGCAGTGCCTTAAGACCGCTGCGCCACTCAGGAGCCAAATACCAACACACTCATCCCCTGTTCTCCAGGTCCTATCCCCTCTTCTCTCGCCAGGTCCTATCCCCTCCTCTCTCTCCAGGTCCTATCCCCTCCTTCTCTCTCCGGGTCCTATCCCCTCCTCTCTCTCCAGGTCCTATCCCCTCCTTCTCTCTCCAGGTCCTATCCCCTCTTCTCTCTCCGGGTCCTATCCCCTCTTCTCTCTCCAGGTCCTATCCCCCCTTCTCTCTCCAGGTCCTATCCCCTCTTCTCTCTCCAGGTCCTATCCCCTCCCCTCCTCTCTCTCCGGGTCCTATCCCCTCTTCTCTCTCCAGGTCCTATCCCCTCCTTCTCTCTCCAGGTCCTATCCCCTCTTCTCTCTCCAGGTCCTATCCCCTCTTCTCTCTCCAGGTCCTATCCCCTCTTCTCTCTCCAGGTCCTATCCCCTCCTTCTCTCTCCAGGTCCTATCCCCTCTTCTCTCTCCGGGTCCTATCCCCTCTTCTCTCTCCGGGTCCTATCCCCTCTTCTCTCTCCAGGTCCTATCCCCTCTTCTCTCTCCGGGTCCTATCCCCTCTTCTCTCTCCGGGTCCTATCCCCTCTTCTCTCTCCAGGTCCTATCCCCCCTTCTCTCTCCAGGTCCTATCCACTCTTCTCTCTCTGGGTCCTATCCAGTCTTCTCTCTCCGGGTCCTATCCCCTCTTCTCTCTCCAGGTCCTATCCCCTCTTCTCTCTCCGGGTCCTATCCCCTCTTCTCTCTCCAGGTCTCATCCCCCTGTTCTCTCCCCCCGTCTCTCTCCAGGTCTCATCCCCCTGTTCTCTCCCCCCGTCTCTCTCCAGGTCTCATCCCCCTGTTCTCTCCCCCCGTCTCTCTCCAGGTCTCATCCCCCTGTTCTCTCCCCCCGTCTCTCTCCAGGTCTCATCCCCCTGTTCTCTCCCCCCGTCTCTCTCCAGGTCTCATCCCCCTGTTCTCTCTCCCCCCGTCTCTCTCCAGGTCCCAAGCCCATGCAGCAGCAGGAGAGTAGTAGCTGGTGTGGGGAGGAGGTGTCGTGCCAGTCCAGCTGGGAGCCAGAGGAGGAGGTGGAGATTGGGATGTGGAGCAACACCCCCAGTCACAGAGACAGGGAGAGAGACGGTCACAGAGACAGCCACGGTCAGGACAACAGGAACAATGGCCCACAGCAACACAGCTGGAACTACATGAAGAAAGTCCCTCCCAAGGTATACTGCAGCTTCAACTTCTAGATGTAGCTTCAACTTCTAGATGTAGCTTCAACTTCTAGATGTAGCTTCAACTTCTAGATGTAGCTTCAACTTCTAGATGTAGCTTCAACTTCTAGATGTAGCTTCAACTTCTAGATGTAGCTTCAACTTCTAGATGTAACTTCAACTTCTAGATGTAACTTCAACTTCTAGATGTAGCTTCAACTTCTAGATGTAGCTTCAACTTCTAGATGTAACTTCAACTTCTAGATGTAACTTCAACTTCTAGATATAGCTTCAACTTCTAGATGTAGCTTCAACTTCTAGATGTAGCTTCAACTTCTAGATGTAGCTTCAACTTCTAGGCCTTTACCTGAGTTCTATTTCTTCTCCCAAGGTACACTACATCTTCAGCGCATAGGCCTCTACTGGAGTTATATTGACTGTACAACGAGGGCCGGTTTCCCGGACACAGATTAAGCCTAGTCCTGGACCACCAACACCTTTTTAGACTTAATCTGGTGTCCGGGAAACCGGCCCTGAAAGATCAGCGTCTCCTACATAGCTACATACTTAGAGGGAAAACAACAACAGAGGATCAAGTGGAGGACATGCTTCTGTTTTGGGTTGATGCTGTGCTGTGGGCTACTGATCTTGACTCAATGGTCTGTCTGTGCAAAGCACCATGGGTTATTATCCAGAGTGGCGCAGTGGTCTAAGGCGCTGCATCGCACTGCTAGCCGTGCCGCTAGAGATCCTGGTTCGAATCCAGGCTCTGTCGTAGCCGGGCCGCGACCGGGAGACCCCATGGGGACGGCGCGCAATTGGCCCAGCGTCGTCCAGGGTATGGGGAGGGGATGTAGCTCAGTTGGTAGAGTTTGTTGTGGGTTCGATTCCCACGGGGGGCCAGTATGAAAATTTAAAAAAGAATGTCTGCTAAATGACTCAAATGTAAAATATGATGGTTGGATGTTAACCAGGTCTCTCTCTGTATAGGTTATTGATATGGTGGTTGGATGTTAACCAGGTCTCTCTCTGTATAGGTTATTGATATGGTGGTTGGATGTTAACCAGGTCTCTCTCTGTATAGGTTATTGATATGTTGGTTGGATGTTAACCAGGTCTCTCTCTGTATCGGTTATTGATATGTTGGTTGGATGTTAACCAGGTCTCTCTCTGTATAGGTTATTGATATGTTGGTTGGATGTTAACCAGGTCTCTCTCTGTATAGGTTATTGATATGGTGGTTGGATGTTAACCAGGTCTCTGTCTGTATCGGTTATTGATATGTTGGTTGAATGTTAACCAGGTCTCTCTCTGTATAGGTTATTGATATGGTGGTTGGATGTTAACCAGGTCTCTCTCTGTATAGGTTATTGATATGGTGGTTGGATGTTAACCAGGTCTCTCTCTGTATAGGTTAACCAGGTCTCTCTCTGTATAGGTTATTGATATGGTGGTTGGATGTTAACCAGGTCTCTCTCTGTATAGGTTAACCAGGTCTCTCTCTGTATAGGTTATTGATATGGTGGTTGGATGTTAACCAGGTCTCTCTCTGTATTGGTTATTGATATGGTGGTTGGATGTTAACCAGGTCTCTCTCTGTATAGGTTAACCAGGTCTCTCTCTGTATAGGTTATTGATATGGTGGTTGGATGTTAACCAGGTCTCTCTCTGTATCGGTTATTGATATGGTGGTTGGATGTTAACCAGGTCTCTCTCTGTATAGGTTATTGATATGGTGGTTGGATGTTAACCAGGTCTCTCTCTGTATAGGTTATTGATATGGTGGTTGGATGTTAACCAGGTCTCTCTCTGTATAGGTTATTGATATGGTGGTTGGATGTTAACCAGGTCTCTCTCTGTATCGGTTATTGATATGGTGGTTGGATGTTAACCAGGTCTCTCTCTGTATAGGTTATTGATATGGTGGTTGGATGTTAACCAGGTCTCTCTCTGTATAGGTTATTGATATGGTGGTTGGATGTTAACCAGGTCTCTCTCTGTATAGGTTATTGATATGGTGGTTGGATGTTAACCAGGTCTCTCTCTGTATCGGTTATTGATATGGTGGTTGGACGTTAACCAGGTCTCTCTCTGTATAGGTTAACCAGGTCTCTCTCTGTATAGGTTATTGATATGGTGGTTGGATGTTAACCAGGTCTCTCTCTGTATAGGTTATTGATATGGTGGTTGGATGTTAACCAGGACTCTCTCTGTATAGGTTATTGATATGGTGGTTGGACGTTAACCAGGTCTCTCTCTGTATAGGTTATTGATAAGGTGGTTGGATGTTAACCAGGTCTCTCTCTGTATAGGTTATTGATATGGTGGTTGGATGTTTAACCAGGTCTCTCTCTGTATCGGTTATTGATATGGTGGTTGGACGTTAACCAGGTCTCTCTCTGTATAGGTTAACCAGGTCTCTCTCTGTATAGGTTATTGATATGGTGGTTGGATGTTAACCAGGTCTCTCTCTGTATAGGTTATTGATATGGTGGTTGGATGTTTAACCAGGTCTCTCTCTGTATCGGTTATTGATATGGTGGTTGGACGTTAACCAGGTCTCTCTCTGTATAGGTTAACCAGGTCTCTCTCTGTATCGGTTATTGATATGGTGGTTGGACGTTAACCAGGTCTCTCTCTCTCTGTGTGTTTCAGATGAACAAATCGGTGAACAGGCCGGAGGATCCCTGGATGAACCAGTTTGTCAAACAGTTCAACAACATGAACTACCCTGTGAGTACGCAGCCTTGACCCCTGAATCTTCAAATCAAATGTTATTTGTCACACGCACCGAAATACAACAGGTAGTAAGTAGACTCCACCGTGAAACGCTAACTGACGAGCCCTTTAACCAACGACGCGGAAACCCCCTAGCACTACACTACCTGATTCAAGATAACCCAACAACGCATCATCAATCTTTCATTATTTCGAATCAGCTGGTCTCTCCATTTGGGATTTGAAGTGGAAATCGAGGTCAGAAAACTGTCGATCTGATGTCCAGAAGTGTCTCGTCGGGGTCATGTAGTAATAACAACAAACACGAATAAAAGTCATTTAAATAGCAAAGAAGGGGTTGGAACTGGTCAGATGCCGCCCTTTCAGGGTCATCTAGTCTTTTCCCTGAACCCGAGCCTTCAGATGGGATTGCAGCAGGTCTTGGGTAGACTTCTGTGTAACCGTAACAGATTTGCCAGCAAGGAGCCGTACGGACCCCAACGCTGCGCAGCAGTAGAGCGAGATAAATAATTGTACGATTTCTGCTTCTGCACTCGCAAACGGCTGCCTCCGGGGGGGGGGGGGCAGCGGGGCAGCAGCACTACCTCTAGACCAGCCCCCAGCACATCAGTGGACATCTCTGTCTCTCTCTGTCTGTCTGTCTGTCT
>NW_028164941.1:157500-177500 GCF_964263955.1 Coregonus lavaretus
AGTCTCTCTGGATAAGAGCGTCTGCTAAATGACTCACTAACTGGAAGTCTCTCTGGATAAGAGCGTCTTGCTAAATGACTCACTAACTGGAAGTCTCTCTGGATAAGAGCGTCTTGCTAAATGACTTACTAACTGGAAGTGTCTCTGGATAAGAGCGTCTGCTAAATGACTCACTAACTGGAAGTCTCTCTGGATAAGAGCGTCTGCTAAATGACTCACTAACTGGAAGTCTCTCTGGATAAGAGCGTCTGCTAAATGACTCACTAACTGGAAGTCTCTCTGGATAAGAGCGTCTGCTAAATGACTCACTAACCGGAAGTCTCTCTGGATAAGAGCGTCTGCTAAATGACTCACTAACCGGAAGTCTCTCTGGATAAGAGCGTCTGCTAAATGACTCACTAACCGGAAGTCTCTCTGGATAAGAGCGTCTGCTAAATGACTCACTAACCGGAAGTCTGTCTGGATAAGAGCCTCTGCTAAATGACTCACTAACCGGAAGTCTCTCTGGATAAGAGCGTCTTGCTAAATGACTCACTAACCGGAAGTCTCTCTGGATAAGAGCGTCTGCTAAATGACTCACTAACCGGAAGTCTCTCTGGATAAGAGCGTCTGCTAAATGACTCACTAACCGGAAGTCTCTCTGGATAAGAGCGTCTGCTAAATGACTCACTAACCGGAAGTCTCTCTGGATTAGAGCGTCTGCTAAATGACTCACTAACCGGAAGTCTCTCTG
This sequence comes from Coregonus lavaretus, assembly GCF_964263955.1. Taxonomy (NCBI): domain Eukaryota; kingdom Metazoa; phylum Chordata; class Actinopteri; order Salmoniformes; family Salmonidae; genus Coregonus; species Coregonus lavaretus. The sequence goes on from NW_028164941.1 coordinate 158,234, forward strand.
GATAAGAGCGTCTGCTAAATGACTCACTAACCGGAAGTCTCTCTGGATAAGAGCGTCTGCTAAATGATTCACTAACCGGAAGTCTCTCTGGATAAGAGCGTCTGCTAAATGACTCACTAACCGGAAGTCTATCTGGATAAGAGCGTCTGCTAAATGACTCACTAACCGGAAGTCTCTCTGGATAAGAGCGTCTGCTAAATGACTCACTAACTGGAAGTCTCTCTGGATAAGAGCGTCTGCTAAATGACTCACTAACTGGAAGTCTCTCTGGATAAGAGCGTCTTGCTAAATGACTCACTAACTGGAAGTCTCTCTGGATAAGAGCGTCTTGCTAAATGACTTACTAACTGGAAGTGTCTCTGGATAAGAGCGTCTGCTAAATGACTCACTAACTGGAAGTCTCTCTGGATAAGAGCGTCTGCTAAATGACTCACTAACTGGAAGTCTCTCTGGATAAGAGCGTCTGCTAAATGACTCACTAACTGGAAGTCTCTCTGGATAAGAGCGTCTGCTAAATGACTCACTAACCGGAAGTCTCTCTGGATAAGAGCGTCTGCTAAATGACTCACTAACCGGAAGTCTCTCTGGATAAGAGCGTCTGCTAAATGACTCACTAACCGGAAGTCTCTCTGGATAAGAGCGTCTGCTAAATGACTCACTAACCGGAAGTCTCTCTGGATAAGAGCCTCTGCTAAATGACTCACTAACCGGAAGTCTCTCTGGATAAGAGCGTCTTGCTAAATGACTCACTAACCGGAAGTCTCTCTGGATAAGAGCGTCTGCTAAATGACTCACTAACCGGAAGTCTCTCTGGATAAGAGCGTCTGCTAAATGACTCACTAACCGGAAGTCTCTCTGGATAAGAGCGTCTTGCTAAATGACTCACTAACTGGAAGTCTCTCTGGATAAGAGCGTCTGCTAAATGACTCACTAACTGGAAGTCTCTCTGGATAAGAGCGTCTGCTAAATGACTCACTAACTGGAAGTCTCTCTGGATAAGAGCGTCTGCTAAATGACTCACTAACAGGAAGTCTCTCTGGATAAGAGCGTCTGCTAAATGACTCACTAACCGGAAGTCTCTCTGGATAAGAGCGTCTGCTAAATGACTCACTAACCGGAAGTCTCTCTGGATAAGAGCCTCTGCTAAATGACTCACTAACCGGAAGTCTCTCTGGATAAGAGCGTCTTGCTAAATGACTCACTAACCGGAAGTCTCTCTGGATAAGAGCGTCTGCTAAATGACTCACTAACCGGAAGTCTCTCTGGATAAGAGCGTCTTGCTAAATGACTCACTAACCGGAAGTCTCTCTGGATAAGAGCGTCTGCTAATTGACTCACTAACCGGAAGTCTCTCTGGATAAGAGCGTCTGCTAAATGACTCACTAACCGGAAGTCTCTCTGGATAAGAGCGTCTGCTAAATGACTCACTAACCGGAAGTCTCTCTGGATAAGAGCGTCTGCTAAATGACTCACTAACTGGAAGTCTCTCTGGAAAAGAGCGTCTGCTAAATGACTCACTAACTGGAAGTCGCTCTGGAGAAGAGCGTCTGCTAAATGACTCACTAACTGGAAGTCTCTCTGGATAAGAGAGCGTCTGCTAAATGACTCAAATGTAAAATGTAAAATGAGATAGTTCAGTGTCTAAAATAAGGGGTTAAATACATTTAAAATATATATATATATATATATATATATATATATAAATAATATCTGATGATCTTTCTTATCTCTCTCAGATACAGGACAGACACTTCAGAACAAAGTTCCCTTAGATTTTTTTTGCGGGGGACGATCTGTTTATCCATGTATGAAACGGTTATTCAATGTGTTTCAATGGGCTAATAGCAGTAAAGCTAAATTCAATGTTTCATCAATCTCTCTATATATATATATATATATATATATATATATATATATATATATATATATATATATATATATATATATATATATATTAATCTCTCTCTATATATATATATACCTTAAGTGGTCTTAAAACTCAATCTAATAGCTGTTTTGAAAACTGTAATGTTTACATGAATTCTGATTTATTTCCAGAGATACACCACATCCTGAAATATATGTCAATATCTTCGTTCAAAAGGGAACTATATTTCCCTTGACGGAGTGATGCTGAATGTAAAAAATAAATAAAATAAATGGCTACATTTACTCCACTGTCCTTGCCTGTTTTTAAGACTGATGGACAACAACTGCAGCTATCTATAACGTTGGACCCGCTGTCTTCTGTGTGTAATTGTATTTTTTTGTAACATGTTATGTACACCCTGCTTTTTCCCTGTTTTGCATTCTGGCCAGGTCGGCCTCACAAAATAGTTTTTTAACCTCCGTGTGTCTTACCTCGTAAAATAAAGGTTTCAAATGAAAATAAATGCTGTAGTCTGTGCCGTTGTCTGTCAGGTGATTGTGTAAGTCTAACCCTTTTTCCCCCTCTCCGTGTGCAGGGCCGTCCTATTGGTTCGTCCCAGTCGATGATGCAGCCTCCGCATCACCTTGACCCCTCCCTCCTGAAGCAGAACCCCGCCCACCAGCCCCTCAAGTCCTACCTGGACAACTACATGCCCCAGAATGCATCTGAGCTGCAGAAGGAGCCCAGCTCTATGGGCTCCTTTACCAATTTCCCTTTAGGTAGGCCTTCATGATGCCTGATGGGAAATATCAATCCTGTCCAGGGGGTGTACTGGTACATCAAGCCGCCTCTCTACAGAAACAGGAGATAGACTAGTGTCCTGTCCAGGGGGTGTACTGTACATCAAGCTGTCTCACTACAGAAACAGGAGATAGACTAGTGTCCTGTCCAGGGGGTGTACTGTACATCAAGCTGTCTCACTACAGAAACAGGAGATAGACTAGTGTCCTGTCCAGGGGGTGTACTGTACATCAAGCCGCCTCACTACAGAAACAGGAGATAGACTAGTGTCCTGTCCAGGGGGTGTACTGTACATCAAGCTGTCTCACTACAGAAACAGGAGATAGACTAGTGTCCTGTCCAGGGGGTGTACTGGTACATCAAGCTGTCTCACTACAGAAACAGGAGATAGACTAGTGTCCTGTCCAGGGGGTGTACTGGTACATCAAGCTGTCTCACTACAGAAACAGGAGATAGACTAGTGTCCTGTCCAGGGGGTGTACTGTACATCAAGCTGTCTCACTACAGAAACAGGAGATAGACTAGTGTCCTGTCCAGGGGGTGTACTGGTACATCAAGCTGTCTCACTACAGAAACAGGAGATAGACTAGTGTCCTGTCCAGGGGGTGTACTGTACATCAAGCTGTCTCACTACAGAAACAGGAGATAGACTAGCGTCCTGTCCAGGGGGTGTACTGGTACATCAAGCTGTCTCACTACAGAAACAGGAGATAGACTAGTGTCCTGTCCAGGGGGTGTACTGGTACATCAAGCTGTCTCACTACAGAAACAGGAGATAGACTAGTGTCCTGTCCAGGGGGTGTACTGTACATCAAGCTGTCTCACTACAGAAACAGGAGATAGACTAGTGTCCTGTCCAGGGGGTGTACTGGTACATCAAGCTGTCTCACTACAGAAACAGGAGATAGACTAGTGTCCTGTCCAGGGGGTGTACTGGTACATCAAGCTGTCTCACTACAGAAACAGGAGATAGACTAGTGTCCTGTCCAGGGGGTGTACTGTACATCAAGCTGTCTCACTACAGAAACAGGAGATAGACTAGTGTCCTGTCCAGGGGGTGTACTGTACATCAAGCTGTCTCACTACAGAAACAGGAGATAGACTAGTGTCCTGTCCAGGGGGTGTACTGTACATCAAGCTGTCTCACTACAGAAACAGGAGATAGACTAGTGTCCTGTCCAGGGGGTGTACTGTTCATCAAGTTGTCTCACTACAGTAACAGGAGATAGACTAGTGTCCTGTCCAGGGGGTGTACTGTACATCAAGCTGTCTCACTACAGAAACAGGAGATAGACTAGTGTCCTGTCCAGGGGGTGTACTGTACATCAAGCTGCCTCACTACAGAAACAGGAGATAGACTAGTGTCCTGTCCAGGAGGTGTACTGTACATCAAGCTGTCTCACTACAGAAACAGGAGATAGACTAGTGTCCTGTCCAGGGGGTGTACTGGTACATCAAGCTGTCTCACTACAGAAACAGGAGATAGACTAGTGTCCTGTCCAGGGGGTGTACTGGTACATCAAGCTGTCTCACTACAGTAACAGGAGATAGACTAGTGTCCTGTCCAGGGGGTGTACTGGTACATCAAGCTGTCTCACTACAGAAACAGGATATAGACTAGTGTCCTGTCCAGGGGGTGTACTGTACATCAAGCTGTCTCACTACAGAAACAGGAGATAGACTAGTGTCCTGTCCAGGGGGTGTACTGGTACATCAAGCTGTCTCACTACAGAAACAGGAGATAGACTAGTGTCCTGTCCAGGGGGTGTCAGTACATCAAGCTGTCTCACTACAGAAACAGGAGATAGACTAGTGTCCTGTCCAGGGGGTGTACTGGTACATCAAGCTGTCTCACTACAGAAACAGGAGATAGACTAGTGTCCTGTCCAGGGGGTGTACTGTACATCAAGCTGTCTCACTACAGAAACAGGAGATAGACTAGTGTCCTGTCCAGGGGGTGTACTGGTACATCAAGCTGTCTCACTACAGAAACAGGAGATAGACTAGTGTCCTGTCCAGGGGGTGTACTGGTACATCAAGCTGTCTCACTACAGAAACAGGAGATAGACTAGTGTCCTGTCCAAGGGGTGTACTGGTACATCAAGCTGTCTCACTACAGAAACAGGAGATAGACTAGTGTCCTGTCCAGGGGGTGTACTGGTACATCAAGCTGTCTCACTACAGAAACAGGAGATAGACTAGTGTCCTGTCCAGGGGGTGTCCTGGTACATCAAGCTGTCTCACTACAGAAACAGGAGATAGACTAGTGTCCTGTCCAGGGGGTGTACTGGTACATCAAGCTGTCTCACTACAGAAACAGGAGATAGACTAGTGTCCTGTCCAGGGGGTGTACTGGTACATCAAGCTGTCTCACTACAGAAACAGGAGATAGACTAGTGTCCTGTCCAGGGGGTGTACTGGTACATCAAGCTGTCTCACTACAGAAACAGGAGATAGCCTAGCGTCCTGTCCAGGGGGTGTACTGGTACATCAAGCTGCCTCACTACAGAAACAGGATATAGACTAGTGTCCTGTCCAGGGGGTGTACTGTACATCAAGCTGTCTCACTACAGAAACAGGAGATAGACTAGTGTCCTGTCCAGGGGGTGTACTGGTACATCAAGCTGTCTCACTACAGAAACAGGAGATAGACTAGTGTCCTGTCCAGGGGGTGTACTGGTACATCAAGCTGTCTCACTACAGAAACAGGAGATAGACTAGTGTCCTGTCCAGGGGGTGTACTGGTACATCAAGCTGTCTCACTACAGAAACAGGAGATAGACTAGTGTCCTGTCCAGGGGGTGTCAGTACATCAAGCTGTCTCACTACAGAAACAGGAGATAGACTAGTGTCCTGTCCAGGGGGTGTACTGTACATCAAGCTGTCTCACTACAGAAACAGGAGATAGACTAGTGTCCTGTCCAGGGGGTGTACTGGTACATCAAGCTGTCTCACTACAGAAACAGGAGATAGACTAGTGTCCTGTCCAGGGGGTGTACTGGTACATCAAGCTGTCTCACTACAGAAACAGAGACTAGCCCATTCTGTTTTACCCTGTTCTCTTCATAGTTGGGTAGTTCAACACAGTGTTTTATCCTGTATCTTGTCTCTGCTGCTTTTCCTTGATTTGTGAAATCCTAAAGTATTCTCCTCCTCCTCCTCTCTCCTCTTCTCTAGGCTTGACCTCTGACCTGAATGTAGGCCTGGACATGGGGTCTGGTGTGGGCTGTAAGGAGCCTCAGTCTCGTCTGAAGAAATGGACGGCCATGGACATGTCCGTTAACTCGCCTCTGGAGCGCAAACCTGGTAAGTCACTCACTGTGTGTGTGTGTGTGCGCATGACTGGGTGTGTGTGTGTGTGTGTGTGTGTGTGTGTGTGTGCATGACTGGGTGTGTGTGTGTGTGTGTGTGTGTGTGTGTGTGTGTGTGTGTGTGTGTGTGTGTGTGTGTGTGCATGACTGGGTGTGGTGTGTGTGTGCGTGTGTGTGTTTGTGGCCGTGTTGGAGAGAATACATTTAGCTCCGTTATTGATCACCAGCTGGGCAGTCCGGCTGACTGATCTACTAATAATAATAATAGTTATTTAGGACTCAAGGTGATTTGAAGGTCAGTCAGTCTCCGACTGCAATGCGATGGATCTCAAACACCACGTATGTCTCCAGGTGCTATGGCTTCTTGGCTGTGGCGTGTGTCATATAAGTGGCGCAGTGGTCTAAGGCACTGCATCGCAGTGCTAACTGTGCCACTAGAGATCCTGGTTCGAATCCAGGCTCTGTCGCAGCCGGCCGTGACCGGGAGACTCATGGGCGGCGCACAATTGGCCCAGCGTCGTCCAGGGTAGGGGAGGGAATGGCCGGCAGGGATGTAGCTCAGTTGATAGAGCATGGCGTTTGCAACGCCAGGGTTGCGGGTTCGATTCCCACGGGGGGCCAGTATAAAAAAATATGTATTCACTAACTGTAAGTCGCTCTGGATAAGAGCGTCTGCTAAATGACTAAAATGTAAATGTAAAAAATATAACACGTGGCGTGTGTCATATAACACGTGTATAACAGTGTGTATCTAAGTGTGTATAACGGTGTGTGTGTGTGTGTATCTGTATATAACAGTGTGTTTAACTGTGTGTGTCTCCAGGTGCTATGTCTGGGTTGCGTCTGGAGGATTCTCCATTCGGTCCCTATGACTTCCTGTCTGCTGGCTCCGCCCCCCTCAGCTCTCCCGGCCAATCAATGGGCTCGGTGGGCGACAGCTGGCCCCCTCGTGCCAAATCCCCCCATGGAAACACCAACGATACCTGGCCCCCAGGTATATACACACACACACACACACTCACACACACACACACACTCACACACACTTTAAATACTAACAGCTGAAACAGAGCAGTACCTTCTCCATACAGCTAGACTGACCATAACAGCTGAAACAGAGCAGTACCTTCTCCTCCATACAGCTAGACTGACCATAACAGCTGAAACAGAGCAGTACCTTCTTCTCCATACAGCTAGACTGACCATAACAGCTGAAACAGAGCAGTACCTTCTCCTCCATACAGCTAGACTGACCATAACAGCTGAAACAGAGCAGTACCTTCTTCTCCATACAGCTAGACTGACCATAACAGCTGAAACAGAGCAGTACCTTCTCCATACAGCTAGACTGACCATAACAGCTGAAACAGAGCAGTACCTTCTCCTCCATACAGCTAGACTGACCATAACAGCTGAAACAGAGCAGTACCTTCTCCTCTATACAGCTAGACTGACCATAACAGCTGAAACAGAGCAGTACCTTCTCCTCCATACAGCTAGACTGACCATAACAGCTGAAACAGAGCAGTACCTTCTTCTCCATACAGCTAGACTGACCATAACAGCTGAAACAGAGCAGTACCTTCTCCATACAGCTAGACTGACCATAACAGCTGAAACAGAGCAGTACCTTCTCCATACAGCGAGACTGACCATAACAGCTGAAACAGAGCAGTACCTTCTCCTCCATACAGCTAAACTGACCATAACAGCTGAAACAGAGCAGTACCTTCTCCTCCATACAGCTAGACTGACCATAACAGCTGAAACAGAGCAGTACCTTCTCCTCCATACAGCTAGACTGACCATAACAGCTGAAACAGAGCAGTACCTTCTCCATACAGCGAGACTGACCATAACAGCTGAAACAGAGCAGTACCTTCTCCATACAGCTAGACTGACCATAACAGCTGAAACAGAGCAGTACCTTCTCCTCCATACAGCTAGACTGACCATAACAGCTGAAACAGAGCAGTACCTTCTTCTCCATACAGCTAGACTGACCATAACAGCTGAAACAGAGCAGTACCTTCTCCTCCATACAGCTAGACTGACCATAACAGCTGAAACAGAGCAGTACCTTCTCCATACAGCTAGACTGACCATAACAGCTGAAACAGAGCAGTACCTTCTTCTCCATACAGCTAGACTGACCATAACAGCTGAAACAGAGCAGTACCTTCTCCTCCATACAGCTAGACTGACCATAACAGCTGAAACAGAGCAGTACCTTCTCCTCCATACAGCTAGACTGACCATAACAGCTGAAACAGAGCATTACCTTCTCCTCCATACAGCTAGACTGACCATAACAGCTGAAACAGAGCAGTACCTTCTTCTCCATACAGCTAGACTGACCATAACAGCTGAAACAGAGCAGTACCTTCTCCTCCATACAGCTAGACTGACCATAACAGCTGAAACAGAGCAGTACCTTCTCCTCCATACAGCTAGACTGACCATAACAGCTGAAACAGAGCAGTACCTTCTCCATACAGCTAGACTGACCATAACAGCTGAAACAGAGCAGTACCTTCTTCTCCATACAGCTAGACTGACCATAACAGCTGAAACAGAGCAGTACCTTCTCCTCCATACAGCTAGACTGACCATAACAGCTGAAACAGAGCAGTACCTTCTCCATACAGCTAGACTGACCATAACAGCTGAAACAGAGCAGTACCTTCTCCTCCATACAGCTAGACTGACCATAACAGCTGAAACAGAGCAGTACCTTCTCCTCCATACAGCTAGACTGACCATAACAGCTGAAACAGAGCAGTACCTTCTCCATACAGCTAGACTGACCATAACAGCTGAAACAGAGCAGTACCTTCTTCTCCATACAGCTAGACTGACCATGACAGCTGAAACAGAGCAGTACCTTCTCCATACAGCTAGACTGACCATAACAGCTGAAACAGACTAGTACCTTCTCCATACAGCTAGACTGACCATAACAGCTGAAACAGAGCAGTACCTTCTCCATACAGCTAGACTGACCATAACAGCTGAAACAGAGCAGTACCTTCTCCTCCATACAGCTAGACTGACCATAACAGCTGAAACAGAGCAGTACCTTCTCCATACAGCTAGACTGACCATAACAGCTGAAACAGAGCAGTACCTTCTCCTCCATACAGCTAGACTGACCATAACAGCTGAAACAGAGCAGTACCTTCTCCTCCATACAGCTAGACTGACCATAACAGCTGAAACAGAGCAGTACCTTCTCCATACAGCTAGACTGACCATAACAGCTGAAACAGAGCAGTACCTTCTTCTCCATACAGCTAGACTGACCATAACAGCTGAAACAGAGCAGTACCTTCTCCATACAGCTAGACTGACCATAACAGCTGAAACAGAGCAGTACCTTCTCCATACAGCTAGACTGACCATAACAGCTGAAACAGAGCAGTACCTTCTTCTCCATACAGCTAGACTGACCATAACAGCTGAAACAGAGCAGTACCTTCTCCATACAGCTAGACTGACCATAACAGCTGAAACAGAGCAGTACCTTCTCCATACAGCTAGACTGACCCTAACAGCTGAAACAGAGCAGTACCTTCTTCTCCATACAGCTAGACTGACCATAACAGCTGAAACAGAGCAGAACCTTCTCCTCCATACAGCTAGACTGACCATAACAGCTGAAACAGAGCAGTACCTTCTCCTCCATACAGCTAGACTGACCATAACAGCTGAAACAGAGCAGTACCTTCTTCTCCATACAGCTAGACTGACCATAACAGCTGAAACAGAGCAGTACCTTCTTCTCCATACAGCTAGACTGACCATAACAGCTGAAACAGAGCAGTACCTTCTCCATACAGCTAGACTGACCATAACAGCTGAAACAGAGCAGTACCTTCTCCATACAGCTAGACTGACCATAACAGCTGAAACAGAGCAGTACCTTCTCCTCCATACAGCTAGACTGACCATAACAGCTGAAACAGAGCAGTACCTTCTCCATACAGCTAGACTGACCATAACAGCTGAAACAGAGCAGTACCTTCTCCATACAGCTAGACTGACCATAACAGCTGAAACAGAGCAGTACCTTCTTCTCCATACAGCTAGACTGACCATAACAGCTGAAACAGAGCAGTACCTTCTCCATACAGCTAGACTGACCATAACAGCTGAAACAGAGCAGTACCTTCTCCTCCATACAGCTAGACTGACCATAACAGCTGAAACAGAGCAGTACCTTCTTCTCCATACAGCTAGACTGACCATAACAGCTGAAACAGAGCAGTACCTTCTCCTCCATACAGCTAGACTGACCATAACAGCTGAAACAGAGCAGTACCTTCTCCATACAGCTAGACTGACCATAACAGCTGAAACAGAGCAGTACCTTCTCCATACAGCTAGACTGACCATAACAGCTGAAACACAGCAGTACCTTCTCCTCCATACAGCTAGACTGACCATAACAGCTGAAACAGAGCAGTACCTTCTCCTCCATACAGCTAGACTGACCATAACAGCTGCAACAGAGCAGTACCTTCTCCATACAGCTAGACTGACCATAACAGCTGAAACAGAGCAGTACCTTCTCCTCCATACAGCTAGACTGACCATAACAGCTGCAACAGAGCAGTACCTTCTCCATACAGCTAGACTGACCATAACAGCTGAAACAGAGCAGTACCTTCTCCTCCATATAGCTAGACTGACCATAACAGCTGAAACAGAGCAGTACCTTCTCCTCCATACAGCTAGACTGACCATAACAGCTGAAACAGAGCAGTACCTTCTCCATACAGCTAGACTGACCATAACAGCTGAAACAGAGCAGTACCTTCTCCATACAGCTAGACTGACCATAACAGCTGAAACAGAGCAGTACCTTCTCCATACAGCTAGACTGACCATAACAGCTGAAACAGAGCAGTACCTTCTCCATACAGCTAGACTGACCATAACAGCTGAAACAGAGCAGTACCTTCTCCATACAGCTAGACTGACCATAACAGCTGAAACAGAGCAGTACCTTCTTCTCCATACAGCTAGACTGACCATAACAGCTGAAACAGAGCAGTACCTTCTCCTCCATACAGCTAGACTGACCATAACAGCTGAAACAGAGCAGTACCTTCTCCATACAGCTAGACTGACCATAACAGCTGAAACAGAGCAGTACCTTCTCCTCCATTCAGCTAGACTGACCATAACAGCTGAAACAGAGCAGTACCTTCTCCTCCATACAGCTAGACTGACCATAACAGCTGAAACAGAGCAGTACCTTCTCCTCCATACAGCTAGACTGACCATAACAGCTGAAACAGAGCAGTACCTTCTCCTCCATACAGCTAGACTGACCATAACAGCTGAAACAGAGCAGTACCTTCTCCTCCATACAGCTAGACTGACCATAACAGCTGAAACAGAGCAGTACCTTCTCCTCCATACAGCTAGACTGACCATAACAGCTGAAACAGAGCAGTACCTTCTCCATACAGCTAGACTGACCATAACAGCTGAAACAGAGCAGTACCTTCTTCTCCATACAGCTAGACTGACCATAACAGCTGAAACAGAGCAGTACCTTCTCCATACAGCTAGACTGACCATAACAGCTGAAACAGAGCAGTACCTTCTCCATACAGCTAGACTGACCATAACAGCTGAAACAGAGCAGTACCTTCTTCTCCATACAGCTAGACTGACCATAACAGCTGAAACAGAGCAGTACCTTCTCCATACAGCTAGACTGACCATAACAGCTGAAACAGAGCAGTACCTTCTCCATACAGCTAGACTGACCCTAACAGCTGAAACAGAGCAGTACCTTCTTCTCCATACAGCTAGACTGACCATAACAGCTGAAACAGAGCAGAACCTTCTCCTCCATACAGCTAGACTGACCATAACAGCTGAAACAGAGCAGTACCTTCTCCTCCATACAGCTAGACTGACCATAACAGCTGAAACAGAGCAGTACCTTCTTCTCCATACAGCTAGACTGACCATAACAGCTGAAACAGAGCAGTACCTTCTTCTCCATACAGCTAGACTGACCATAACAGCTGAAACAGAGCAGTACCTTCTCCATACAGCTAGACTGACCATAACAGCTGAAACAGAGCAGTACCTTCTCCATACAGCTAGACTGACCATAACAGCTGAAACAGAGCAGTACCTTCTCCTCCATACAGCTAGACTGACCATAACAGCTGAAACAGAGCAGTACCTTCTCCATACAGCTAGACTGACCATAACAGCTGAAACAGAGCAGTACCTTCTCCATACAGCTAGACTGACCATAACAGCTGAAACAGAGCAGTACCTTCTTCTCCATACAGCTAGACTGACCATAACAGCTGAAACAGAGCAGTACCTTCTCCATACAGCTAGACTGACCATAACAGCTGAAACAGAGCAGTACCTTCTCCTCCATACAGCTAGACTGACCATAACAGCTGAAACAGAGCAGTACCTTCTTCTCCATACAGCTAGACTGACCATAACAGCTGAAACAGAGCAGTACCTTCTCCTCCATACAGCTAGACTGACCATAACAGCTGAAACAGAGCAGTACCTTCTCCATACAGCTAGACTGACCATAACAGCTGAAACAGAGCAGTACCTTCTCCATACAGCTAGACTGACCATAACAGCTGAAACACAGCAGTACCTTCTCCTCCATACAGCTAGACTGACCATAACAGCTGAAACAGAGCAGTACCTTCTCCTCCATACAGCTAGACTGACCATAACAGCTGAAACAGAGCAGTACCTTCTCCATACAGCTAGACTGACCATAACAGCTGAAACAGAGCAGTACCTTCTTCTCCATACAGCTAGACTCCCTCCTATCCCTGTATGTCTCTCTCCAGACCCCCCCACCCCCCCCCCCCACCCTCCTATCCCTGTATGTCTCTCTCCAGACCCCCCCTCACCCTCCTATCCCTGTATGTCTCTCTCCAGACCCCCCCTCCTATTCCTGTATGTCTCTCTCCAGACCCCCCCTCACTCTCCTATCCCTGTATGTCTCTCTCCAGACCCCCCCTCACCCTCCTATCCCTGTATGTCTCTCTCCAGACCCCCCCTCCTATTCCTGTATGTCTCTCTCCAGACCCCCCCTCACTCTCCTATCCCTGTATGTCTCTCTCCAGACCCCCCCTCACCCTCCTATCCCTGTATGTCTCTCTCCAGACCCCCCCTCACCCTCCTATCCCTGTATGTCTCTCTCCAGACCCCCCCTCACCCTCTTATCCCTGTATGTCTCTCTCCAGACCCCCCTCCTCACCCTCCTATCCCTGTATGTCTCTCTCCAGACCCCCCCTCACCCTCCTATCCCTGTATGTCTCTCCAGACCCCCCTTCCTATCCCTGTATGTCTCTCTCCAGACCCCCCCTCACCCTCCTATCCCTGTATGTCTCTCTCCAGACCCCCCCTCACCCTCCTATCCCTGTATGTCTCTCTCCAGACCCCCCCTCACCCTCCTATCCCTGTATGTCTCTCTCCAGACCCCCCCTCACCCTCCTATCCCTGTATGTCTCTCTCCAGACCCCCCCTCACCCTCTTATCCCTGTATGTCTCTCTCCAGACCCCCCTCCTCACCCTCCTATCCCTGTATGTCTCTCTCCAGACCCCCCCTCACCCTCCTATCCCTGTATGTCTCTCCAGACCCCCCTTCCTATCCCTGTATGTCTCTCTCCAGACCCCCCTCACCCTCCTATCCCTGTATGTCTCTCTCCAGACCCCCCCTCACCCTCCTATCCCTGTATGTCTCTCCAGACCCCCCTTCCTATCCCTGTATGTCTCTCTCCAGACCCCCCTCACCCTCCTATCCCTGTATGTCTCTCTCCAGACCCCCCCTCACCCTCCTATCCCTGTATGTCTCTCCAGACCCCCCTTCCTATCCCTGTATGTCTCCAGACCCCCCCTCACTCTCCTATCCCTGTATGTCTCTCTCCAGACCCCCCCCCACCCTCCTATCCCTGTATGTCTCTCTCCAGACCCCCCCTCACCCTCCTATCCCTGTATGTCTCTCCAGACCCCCCTTCCTATCCCTGTATGTCTCCAGACCCCCCCTCACTCTCCTATCCCTGTATGTCTCTCTCCAGACCCCCCCCCACCCTCCTATCCCTGTATGTTTCTCTCCAGACCCCCCCTCACTCTCCTATTCCTGTATGTCTCTCTCCAGACCCCCCTTCTTATCCCTGTATGTCTCTCTCCAGACCCCCCTCACTCTCCTATCCCTGTATGTCTCTCTCCAGACCCCCCACCCACCCTCCTATTCCTGTATGTCTCTCTCCAGACTCCCCCTCACCCTCCTATCCCTGTATGTCTCTCTCCAGATCCCCCCTCACCCTCCTATCCCTGTATGTCTCTCCAGACCCCCCTTCCTATCCCTGTATGTCTCTCTCCAGACCCCCCCTCACTCTCCTATCCCTGTATGTCTCTCTCCAGACCCCCCCCCCACCCTCCTATCCCTGTATGTCTCTCTCCAGACCCCCCCTCACTCTCCTATTCCTGTATGTCTCTCTCCAGACCCCCCACCCACCCTCCTATCCCTGTATGTCTCTCTCCAGACCCCCCCCTCACTCTCCTATCCCTGTATGTCTCTCTCCAGACCCCCCTCACCCTCCTATCCCTGTATGTCTCTCCAGACCCCCCTTCCTATCCCTGTATGTCTCTCTCCAGACCTCCCCCACCCTCCTATCCCTGTATGTCTCTCTCCAGACCCCCCCTCCTATTCCTGTATGTCTCTCTCCAGATCCCCCCTCACCCTCCTATCCCTGTATGTCTCTCTCCAGACCCCCCCTCCTATCCCTGTATGTCTCTCTCCAGACTCCCCCTCACCCTCCTATCCCTGTATGTCTCTCTCCAGACCCCCCCTCCTATCCCTGTATGTCTCTCTCCAGACCCCCCCTCCTATCCCTGTATGTCTCTCTCCAGACCCCCCCTCACTCTCCTATCCCTGTATGTCTCTCTCCAGACCCCTCACTCTCCTATCCCTGTATGTCTCTCTCCAGACCCCCCCTCCTATTCCTGTATGTCTCTCTCCAGACCCCCCCTCCTATTCCTGTATGTCTCTCTCCAGACCCCCCCTCACTCTCCTATCCCTGTATGTCTCTCTCCAGACCCCCCCCTCACTCTCCTATTCCTGTATGTCTCTCTCCAGACCCCCCTAACTCTCCTATCCCTGTATGTCTCTCCAGACCCCCCTTCCTATTCCTGTATGTCTCTCTCCAGACCCCCCCTCACTCTCCTATTCCTGTATGTCTCTCTCCAGACCCCCCTAACTCTCCTATTCCTGTATGTCTCTCTCCAGACCCCCCTAACTCTCCTATTCCTGTATGTCTCTCCAGACCCCCCTCACTCTCCTATTCCTGTATGTCTCTCTCCAGACCCCCCTAACTCTCCTATTCCTGTATGTCTCTCCAGACCCCCCTCACTCTCCTATCCCTGTATGTCTCTCTCCAGACCCCCCCCTCACTCTCCTATCCCTGTATGTCTCTCCAGACCCCTCCCCCACTCTCCTATCCCTGTATGTCTCTCTCCAGACCCCCCCTCACTCTCCTATCCCTGTATGTCTCTCCAGACCCCCCTTCCTATTCCTGTATGTCTCTCTCCAGACCCCCCCTCACTCTCCTATTCCTGTATGTCTCTCTCCAGACCCCCCTCACTCTCCTATTCCTGTATGTCTCTCTCCAGACTCCCCCTCACCCTCCTATCCCTGTATGTCTCTCTCCAGACTCCCCCTCACTCTCCTATTCCTGTATGTCTCTCTCCAGACCCCCCCTCACTCTCCTATTCCTGTATGTCTCTCTCCAGACCCCCCTCACTCTCCTATTCCTGTATGTCTCTCTCCAGACCCCCCCTCACTCTCCTATTCCTGTATGTCTCTCTCCAGACCCCCCTCACTCTCCTATTCCTGTATGTCTCTCTCCAGACCCCCCTCACTCTCCTATTCCTGTATGTCTCTCTCCAGACCCCCCCTCACCCTCCTATCCCTGTATGTCTCTCTCCAGACCCCCCCTCACCCTCCTATCCCTGTATGTCTCTCTCCAGACCCCCCCTCACCCTCCTATCCCTGTATGTCTCTCTCCAGACCCCCCCTCCTATCCCTGTATGTCTCTCTCCAGACCCCCCCTCACCCTCCTATCCCTGTATGTCTCTCTCCAGACCCCCCCTCACCCTCCTATCCCTGTATGTCTCTCTCCAGACCCCCCCTCCTATCCCTGTATGTCTCTCTCCAGACCCCCCCTCCTATTCCTGTATGTCTCTCCAGACCCCCCCTCACCCTCCTATCCCTGTATGTCTCTCTCCAGACCCCCCCTCACTCTCCTCTTCCTGTATGTCTCTCTCCAGAGTTCCGGCCCGGTGAGCCATGGAAGGTTTACCCCAACATCGACCCTGAGACTGACCCTTTCGTGACCCCTGGTAGTGTCATCAACAACCTCTCCATCAACACCGTCCGCCACGTAGACCACCACAGAGACCTGACAGGTAACACACACCTCCATCAACACCGTCCGCCACGTAGACCACCACAGAGACCTGACAGGTAACACACACCTCCATCAACACCGTCCGCCACGTAGACCACCACAGAGACCTGACAGGTAACACACACACTATATATACACTAGGAGTGGGCGATATACCGGTTTGATAGTAAAAACCGGTATTGTGCCGCGCCATGATATGGATTTAGCAATATCATGGATACCGCGATTTATTCAGAATTCATAAATTCGAATTTTGCATCAATATTTTTTTGTTCCAAATTTCAACTGAGTGATAGTACTAAGTAGCTACATCTTTTTTTTATTTTTTTATCCAACCTTTCTTGGTTCTTACGAATAAAAGAATGTATGTTAATATGTTGACCTATTTTTATGAGCGCACGTCGCATGCACTTGTTGCACGCATGTAGTGCTAGCAACAAAGAAGTGTGCAGGCAGCTGCAGTTAGGAGGCAGGTTAACTATTGGGGGAAAACTTTACAATCCAGGATGAGCGAAAACACAGAAATTGATGTTGCTCAAGAGCAGGAGGATAAATTGGTTAAGAAGAAAGGGGGCACCTCTGTTGTTTGGAACTGGTTTGGCTTTAAAATCTCCGACCCCGACCAAAACACTACCCTATGCAAGTTGTGTCGTCGTGTTGTCTTAGCAAAAGGTGGAAACACGACCAACCTGTTCAATCACTTAAAAAACATACATGTCCGTGAGTATGAACAATGCACCAGAATGCGTGAGACAGTAAGCCCAGGAGCTCGCCCGAAGACAAGCCAGACTCGCACTCAACAATCAATTATATCATCATTTGCTGCCGGTACTTGCTATGAGAAGACGAGCAAAAAATGGATAGACATCACAGCTGCGATTACAAATCACATAGCGAAGGACATGGTACCGATTCAAACTGTGGAGAAAGAGGGGTTCAGAAAGTTGATTCAAACTCTGGACCCAAGATATGAGATCCCGAGCCGCAAATATTTTAGCCAAAAATGCCTGCCACAGCTTTACACAGAATGCTGGGACAGAGTTTACAGTGAGATAAATAACATTCCATTCTTCTCCACTACTGCCGATCTATGGTCAAGTCGTACCACAGAACCTTATATAAGCCTCACAATCCATTACATAGACGGTGACTGGAAACTGAAAAGTAAGTGCCTACAGACGTCTTATTTCCCAGACGACCACACCGGGGAAATAATTGCAGGTGGGCTGAGGGACATACTGTCGTCCTGGGGATTAAAAGAGTCGCGTCAAGTTTGTATGACGACCGACAGCGGATCGAACATGATCAAGGCATTGCAGCTGAACAAGTGGGCAAACCTTGGATGTTTCGGACACAGGCTGCACAATGCTATTGGTAAGTTTCAGGACTGTAGCCTAGGCCTACCCTGTATGATGCTTATTATTAAGAAAAAATACAGCTCACATCAGCCATGTACCGTAGGCTAAATCTAAGCACATCAGATTTGTAAAATGTGTAACAGTTGAATGTAAATGCCGTAAATCCTCAAACAAAGATTAAAAGTTATATTGTATTGTGATTTCTATATAAAAATGCATTATTATTAATTATTATTGTATTGTGATTTGATTATTTTTCACCCTATTATTTTGATTTCTTATTCCCAATTTCCAGAGAGGAGTGTCCAAAACGCTCCCGGGCCACAGGGGTGTGCGATTTCCCGGGCCACAGGGGTTTGCAAAAAGGTGGTTAGCACGTTCTCATACAGCTGGAAAAAGCAGAAGGCCCTGATGACAGCACAGAATGAACTAAGCCTGCCCCTGCACAAGCTCATCACAGAATCTCCGACAAGGTGGGGATCTCGTCTGAAAATGATGGAAAGAGTCCTGGAGCAGGAAAAGGCCATTACACAGGTCCTGGCAGGGGACAAAAAGACACGGCACCTTGTACCTACCTGGCAAGACATCCAGGTCTTGGAATCAGTCACAGCAGCACTGAAGCCACTCCAGGACTTTACAGATGCCCTGTCAGGAGAAGCGTATGTGAGCGTGTCCTATTTGAAGCCTGTCATCAATCTGTTAAATGCAGAGGTTCTAAATCTGAGCAAGGACGATACAGAACTGACCAAAGAGATCAAGATCAAGGTTCTTGATTACTTGAATAACAAGTACACTGACCCTGCAACAGATGAGCTGCTCTCCATGGCTACCTTTCTAGATCCAAGGTTCAAGACCAGGTACATGTCCGCTGAGAAACTGGAGGACATTAAGGTATTTATTCATTTGTTCTTGTTTTATTGCTTCAAATGTAAAGCACTTTGGGCTGCATTTTATGTATGAAAGGTGCTATACAAATAAAGTTTAATTATTTTCATTTTTTAAGGTGAGAGCTGCCTCAGAGACCGAAGCCCTCCTGGTGGAGAACACAGCCCTGGGAAAATCGTCTCTTGCAGAGGATCACACTGACAGGGAGAAAGAAGCTTCCACTGCTCATCAATCAGGCAAGAAGCCCAAGAAGAGCCTTGGGAGCTTCTTTAAGCAGACCAGCAGTGCACCTGCCTCATGTTCAGAGAGGCAGATCATTGAGCAAGAGCTGAATAGCTACATTCTGGCAACGGCAGCGAGTCTGATCCTTTGGAGTGGTGGCGATTTCACGGATCTAATTTTCCACGTGTGAGTTGTCTGGCAAAGAAATACTTATGCATCCCTGCCACAAGTGCCCCCTCTGAGAGGGCATTCAGCACTGGGGGCAATGTGGTGACATGTCACAGGGCAGCACTAAAGCCAGAAACAGTCAACATGCTGGTATTCCTGGCACGGAACTTGTGA